>NC_083570.1:127381820-127681820 GCF_027579695.1 Neoarius graeffei | reverse complement strand
AGACAGCACTGGTTAAAGTAGTAAACAACCTACTGTTGGCGTCTGATCAGGGCTGTGTCTCGCTGCTTGTGTTACTTGACCTTAGTGCAGCATTTGATACCATTGATCATTCCATTCTTCTGGATAGACTAGAAAATGTTGTAGGAGTTAAGGGACTGGCTCTCTCCTGGCTCAGGTCTTATCTAACTGATCGTTATCAGTATGTTGATATAAATGGTGATATTTCTAGACGTACCGAGGTAAAGTTTGGTGTTCCACAAGGTTCTGTCTTGGGTCCACTGCTTTTTTCTCTATATATGTTACCTCTGGGCGATATTATTCGTAAACATTGTATTAGTTTCCACTGTTATGCTGATGACACCCAGTTGTATGTTTCTGCAAAACCTGATGAGAGACACCAGCTTAATAGAATTGAGGAATGTGTTAAGGACATTAGACACTGGATGCTTATTAATTTCCTTCTGCTTAACTCTGACAAGACTGAAGTACTTGTGCTAGGACCACATACAGCTAGAAGTAAGTTTTCTGATTACACAGTGACTCTGGATGGCCTTTCTGTTTCTTCACGTGCAGCAGTAAAAGACCTCGGAGTGATTATTGACCCCAGTCTTTCATTCGAAACTCACATTGATAACATCACCTGGATAGCTTTCTTTCATCTCAGAAATATTGCAAAGATAAGAAATTTAATGTCATTGCATGATGCAGAAAAACTAGTCCATGCTTTCGTTAACTCGCTGGTACTCGTTAATCTGCTGGTACCTCGTATAGTGAAGGCTACATCAGGGGGCAGAGCCTTTTCTTACAAAGCCCCACAGTTATGGAACAGCCTTCCAAGTAATGTTTGGGAATCAGACACAGTCTCAGCATTTAAGTCTAGGCTGAAAACATATATGTTTAGTCAAGCCTTTTGTTAATGGTGTTTATGAGGTAAAGGAGTAGATCTGGAGGGTCCTCAGACATAGAGTGTTTTGGTAAACTGGGATGTATGGATGCTGTCAGTCCCCACTCGCTTGCTCACTCGAGTTTGTTGATGGTGTAGTGGCTGGCTGCTTTATGTCCCGGGGCTCCCTCATGCCTGTGTTACCTTCTTGCTCTCTCCTTTTAGTTATGCTGTCATAGTTAGTTGCCGGAGTCCCTGCTTGTACTCGGTGCAATATGTATACTGCTCCTACTTATTCAGGTGACATTGGGCATACCTCACAACCTGTGTTTTCTTTCCCTCCCCCCCACCCCAAATCTGTCCCTCTGAGTTACATGGAGTCAACAGGAAATCTTTTGGTGGAGAGGGTGGAGACCTCGACTAGCTATCGTAGCCTTCAGGGAATCGGCCGTCAGACATTCTGTCGCATGTCCCAGACCCGGTGAAATGTAACTGAATTGTCTTGGCCAGCCCTAAGGGTCCCATCTGCATCTCATCATTGCTGAGGAGTGTGCTCCCATCACCCAATCAAGCATCCAGCCAGAGCAGGTCATGATATTTTTTACCATATTAACATGCCATTGTTGTGTGTTACGCCTGATGTAAAGACTCTCGTCTCTGCGAGCCTACCACACAGATTTAATACTTGTCATTTTTAGGGCATACCTAACAACCTGTGTTTTCTTTCTCTCTCTCTTCCCCCCCCCAATCTGTCCCTCTGAGTTACATGTTGATCCTGGGATTGAGATGCTGGCCTCTTCTGCCCCTCGGACCTGCTTGATCCATCCTGGTACCCTGTGTCTGGTCGGAGTTTTATCACACCGCTCCTGTGAAGGATGGCCCCATGAGGACAGTTGAGGGTTATACCTGTTAAAACTGTTAATATTATAGTCAGGCTGTCTGTTGTTGCCCAAATGAGGATGGGTTCCCTTTTGAGTCTGGTTCCTCTCGAGGTTTCTTCCTCATGTCGTCTGAGGGAGTTTTTCCTTGCCACCGTCGCCACAGGCTTGCTCATTGGGGATAGATTAGGGATAAAATTAGCTCATGTTTTAAGTCATTCAAATTCTGTAAAGCTGCTTTGCGACAATGTTTATTGTTAAAAGCGCTATACAAATAAACTTGATTTGATTTGATAGTCCTCAGCTATAAAAGCATTACTATAAGTGTCCAGAGCCATCTTCCAAGTGCAACTTTTAACTGTCCATATGGGGCCATCCTCCACAGGAATGATGTGATGAGACTCCAACCAGACATAGGACATCAGCATGGATCAAGCAGGGCCGAGAAGCAGAAGAGGTCAGCATCTCGATCTCAGGATTAACATGTAACTCAGAGGGATAGACAGAGTTGGGGGGAGGGGAGAGAAAGAGAGAGAGAGAGAGAGAGAGAGAGAGAAAACACAGGTTGTTAGACATGCCCAATGTCACCTGATGAGTAAGAACAGTATACATTTTGCACTCAATGCAAGCAGGGACTCCAGCAAAACTAACTATGACAGCATAACTAAAAGGGGAGAGTCAGAAGGTAACACAGGCATGAGGGTGCCCCAGGATATAAAGCAGCCAGCCACTACACCATCAACAAACTCAAATGAGCAAGTGAGTATTTTCAGGAAGCACAGGGTGGTTTGTTTTTGTATTAAGAACAGTCAGGGAGGTCTGTCCTTGAATTAAGAACAGTGCAGTCTGGCTTTGGACATATTGGGAGCGCGAGGCCAAAATGTATCCTTGTATAGTGCAAGTCTGGCATTGGAAATATTGGTGGAACATTATAAAGATGGATGATTTTAGACTTGGAACCAGTTCACTCTGCAGACTGACTCGGCTTTTATTAATTGATTTAATAAAAGTCTAAACTTTTCTACAACCTCTTTGACTTTGAATCATTTTTGCTTGGGAGAGTTTCCACGACAAGGTCTGTTACATCTGTACCAGAGTCCACCCCGGACTCTACTTCCCCACGAATACGTACAGCCTACTACAGTGGCCGATGAAATCTCTAATTTCCAGCACCTTACACACTTAAGCTCACTACATACTAATTGCACTCACCTGCCTCTTATTTCCCTGCACACTTGGGACTAGTTAAGGACTCCTCACTCACACTTATTGCGAAGCAATTATTCAGTATGATTTTGTCTGACTTTACCAAGCTGTTTATATGCCACTGTTGTTTATGCTTATTTGCTCCTGTTTTGGTTTCCTGGTTATCTGATTCCTGTCCTGTCTGTGTTATCCTGTTTGTAAATAGATTGACCAAATGCCTGATTATTGACCTTGATTTTGAATGGATTTGTTTGCCTCTCTGAAAGCCAAACAATATTACTGAACCATAACTGCTTCTGTGTCTATCATATTGTGCTCAACTGCTTTACCAATGGAAGCAGCAGATTCAAATCCTCTCCAGAATGTAACCTCTGCACTGGGACAATACCTCAGAGTGCAAGAACAGCATCTGCAGGAGATGAGTGCTCAGATCCAACAGCTTTTAGCAGACCTAACCCAGATCATGCCCCAGCAGACTGCTTTTCCATCTCCTCCAACACATGGCTACATGACCAGATAGATCTGTGGGTGATCCTTCCAAGTGCTGAGGATTCATCCTTCAGTGGTGCCTGTTCTTTGCTGAGCAGGAGAGAGTCTCTTACAGATTGAAGATCACATGATTCATCCATCTACTCACTGGTAAGGTGCTTACCTGTGTGGGAACATGACACAGAACCACTTATGGCTGCTTCATATCCCTGTTCCACCATATTTTTGATCATGGTGCTGAAGACAAGGAGATTGGTGAATGGCTATAGGCAGTAAAGCAAGGAAACTAGTGATTGGCAGAATATGCCTTGGCATTCTGCATGCTAGATGCAGAGAGCATATGGAACAAGGCAGCATTGACAGAGCTTGTATGCCTGTATGACACTGCTAGACTCAACTCCTTGATTGACATGGCTATTTACCTAGACAACCTGTCACAAAACCATAATCAGACTGAATCATGCCATCATCTTCCTTTCCCTAGGGCTAAAGCTGAACCACTGGAGCCCATGCATGGAGACAGGAGTGACTCTGCTTCTACTGTGAGAGCCCAGCCACTGTCATGGAAATCTAAACCTCAAAAATAACCAAACTTACACAAAAGAAGTTACCTGTAAAAGTGCCTTTATGACAAAAACAGTTCCAACACTGATTGGGTGTGGACCACACTGAATTTTTTAACTTCCAACATTAATTTTTAAACTCTGTCCTGTTACAAGGGACTAACCCTATAACCACTCCAAAACAAAATGGCAGCGCCTATTAAAACCACTGTAAAAGGGTTTTTCTTTGTTTGACCACAGACTTCTGATTGGCAGTTCAGTGCAGGCTTCTCATTGGCTAAAGCAACACTTCCACTGTCTTTAAAATAAAACAAACCCGCTCGTATTTCCCATCATATAACATCTTAAAGTTTTAGCTATACAATGGCGATTCTGTGTTTAATGTGCTAAGTGCTTTTACAATGATAGCAATCAGTAATGAAGAAACACAAGATGGTTGCACACAAAATCCTCTAAACATTTCACCTCATTAATTGTTCCTGGGCTCAGCTTAATGAAGCCTAGTGTCAGAAAACCTCCTAAGTACAATGTCATAAATTGTCTGTGTGATGTACTTCCTGGTTTCTGAGTTGTTTGCGACGAGTCTTTTTTCTGTGAGTGTTGGCATTAATCACTAATCTTTTTTTTACTGTATTTTCTCTACATATAATTTTCCAGTAGCCTTTTCATTTTTTATTTTACTTTCGCTTACCTTTTTCTGCATTTTTTTTTTCAGAAGAATGCCAAGACTGGAAGCTTTTTTTTTCTCCTCCTGCATAAAGACCACAAGCAGAGGCCATCCACATCGGATCTGCTTTAATATCAACAGAGCTTCGATTAAGGTACGCGAATCTTTTCATCATGGCACACTTTCCGCTTGTTCAGTGTGCTGAGTGCAGGATGTTTAGTCATTCTTCCTCCATTGCTAGTGACAGCTTTATTTGTGAAAAGTGCAGATTAGTTAGCTTTCTGACAGAGAAGGTTGAAGTTTTAGAAGTGCATATCCAGGCTTTAGAGAAGGCTAGTGAGAATGAGAACAATGTAGTTTCTGCAGGGGAAAGTCTGGATGCCCTAGGTGGAGTTAGTAATCCCCCAACTCCAGCATTAGAGCCCTTACAGGGGCAAATGGGTGACGACTAGGTGGCATAAATGTGGAGCCAAAGCTACCACTGAGACTCACCCATGGGAGCACCACTCCTCTCCGCATCACGTGTCGAACAGGTTTGCTCTCCTCAGTGATGCACCCACTGAGAAACCTGAAAGAGCTCTGGTTATAGGGGACTCTATCATATGGCATGTGAAATTAGCTCAGCCTTTAGGGGCTTTAGTCTTTAGGGGCTTTTATACACCAGCAGCTTTAGTCAGGTGTATACTGGGAGCCAGGGCACTGGACATAGCAGGTAATCTGAGGGTCCTAGGCAAGTACAGGTTCTCAAAGATAGTTATCCGTGTAGGAGCTAATGATATGCACCTTCATCAGTCTGAGGTTACTGAGAGTAACTTTGTAGAGGTGTTTAAATTAGTGAAGGTGATGTCTGATGCTGTAGTATGCTTTGGCCCCATCCTGATGCAGTGTGGCAATATAGGTGACAGTAGGTTATGGTCACTGAACTGCTGGTTGTCCAGGTGTTGCTCTGAAAACAGTGTGGGCTTTATAGATAATTGGGCTAATTTTGAGGGCACTGCTGGCCTTTTGGGAAGGGGCTGCTTTTAGACCATAAGGTGAACCCCGTTTTCGTTTTAGGTCGCTCCGACTTCTCTGAACCACATGCTCTTTAGCTGATAAAAAGGACCAAGTTATGTTACACTTATAGCAAAATTTCCGCGTCACAGAATTGCGCTCATTTTTTAAATCGAGACATTTTCTGAAGAAATATTTTCCTCAGAGCGGAATGTGATTTTGACGTCACGAAACACCACGTGATCACGCTAAACCAATTGCGTAGCTGATTTATGACAACAAACTGGAAAAATGACAGCCTGCCTGGTGCTGTCAAATGTAACCAACATAAAGGAATCTCCCAAAATATCCTTCTAAAGTGGGCCAAATGGATTCTTAACAGTGCTTTATTTATAGCACGAAGAACATTGATGCAAGTGGATGATAAAGGCAGACATTTCATGTTGTCATTTTGATCATAAATGGAAATAATTCTAATTATCAATGATAATGATCATTCATGTATTTCTAAAGTGGGCCAAATGGATTCTAAATAATGCTTTATTTATAGCACGAAGAACAATGATGCAAGTGACCTTTCATGTTGTCATTTTGATCAAAAAATGGAAACAATTTAATTATCAGTGATAACCATTCATATATTTCTAAAGTGGGCTAAATGGATTCCAAACAGTGCTTTATTTATAGCACAAAGAACAATGATGCAAGTGGGTGATAAGGTAGACCTTTTCATGTTGTCATTTTGATCAATAAATGGAAATAATTCTAATTATCAATGATAAGGAACATTCAGGTATTCATTCGTTCATTTATTCACTCAACTATATACAACACATAAAAACCAATCATAACAAGTATACATTGACTGGCATAAACTTATATACATATATAAATAAACATCATAATAAAATGAATGATAATGATATCAATGGAATAGTATAGAGGTAAAAACCACAACATGCTATTGGAACACAAGCTGAGGAAAATCACGGGTGAGTCTCCTCTTAAATGTATCCTGTCTGTAACACAACAAATCAACAACAATAAAGAGTCATATGAGTACCAGCAAAGGGGGGGCTTCATGTTGTGGCTGATATAGCCACTTTCACAAATCAACACAGAGAGTGAATAAAATATTACAGGCTGGAGTTTACTTGCTATGCAACAGATTTAATACCAGGTATTCCCAAGAGAAGCACATAACTAGCATCACACTATCAAGAAGACTGCTGTCTTCCTTATTGCAAAATAATACATGTCTGTGCAATGGCAAGCTGAGTGGTCACACACATGTATGAAATTTGCCTTGGATGTGACAAATAATAAATTTCCTTGCAATTACCTGTAGCTTGAAGCATCAACACCTTCACTTGACTGCACCAGGTCAATAAAGGTCTTCCTCAGTTGGCTCATTCTCAGCACCTCTTGGTTGATCAGCAGGCTTTGACGGATTACCCTCTCACAGAACAGCTTATAGCGGAGATCAAACGTTGGCTCAATCCTTAGAAAATAATATAGAAGATATAAGTGTTGTGATTGTGTTCTCATACATAGGACACACATTGTACTGTATGTGTATTTATGTAAAGTTAATATATGACTTACTGTTCTTTCTCTACTCTGGCAGGATCACTCAAAAACCTTGTGTACTGTCGGTAGCAACTTTTGTGGTACTGCACCTCCAGAGCCACACAGTCTTTGTCCTTGACATGAACAAGAATGCTATGGTCGTCCTTTACTTCAGCAGCTTCCTGCAACTTGCCTTGTACAAAAGAAAAGAAAAAAGGATGGATAGATAGGCAGACAAACAGTCAGACTTCATTTTTCCTGGTGGACTGGTATTCAGTGGCATATTAACATCAAAGCACAAAGACATACTATGACATCCATTCAAACATACACACTACCCTATTAAAGTCAAAGTGTACTTTATTGTCAAATCTTTGCAACAGGCATTAAGACAGAAGGGGGGGCAGTCCTTAACTCAAACACTGCATTTTGGTCATTTATGGTATTGGAATATTATAGGCATGGGGAAGTTATGTATTGGAATGTTATTTTACTCACACCCACACACATACACAACACATTATAGTTCACACACACACACACACACACACACACACACACACCAGCAAAAGTACAACCAATAGACATCTTTCCATATTCATACAGCCATCCATACATCTGTACGTCAATGTACTGTATAAATCCACACATACATTCAAATTAGACAAATGCAAGGAGATTGTGTGCAGTCAGTAGCAGTGTAGTCATTCAACTACTCTCTCTTTCTCTCTCTGTGTGTGCTGGGGGATGGGATGCATTTGTATAGACTACCTACTGTGTAGTTGGGGATGAGGGTGAGATGCCTTTTAGCTTACCTGCGGTTAAAGTCTGTGTCTTTGACAAAGCTTCTTTTTGTCATCTGCCAGCCTTGACGACATATTTGCAGGTTTTCTTGCATATTATACAGATGGCAGGAAGGACGGGGCCAGAGCTCGAGATGGGCAGGCTTGATCTGGAACGAAGTTTCCTTGTCGGAGTCGTGCCAGTCACTGTTGCAGGGATAGCCTCGCTGGTCTGGGGGTCTTGTTTATCATCTCCCCGCTCTTTCTCTCGCACGAGATGCCTTTTTGCTCTTTCAATTTCGCGCTTGTCAATGAATCTCCGGTAACGTGGGATGGAAAGCCGCGTCTTTGGGAATTTTATCAAAATCCAAGTCAAGACAGTGTTTGTAATTTTTGGATACGTCTCTGCACTCACCCTCAACTCCAGCCACTGCCGAAGGCTGTTTCGGTAAGTATTCCACCGTATGCTGGTGAAATTCTGTGTTTTTTCATGCTTCACAGAAAGATATGTGCATATAACAAGTCTTACGTGTCGAAGATTTAGTTTTTTCAACAGTTTCGGCCGAGTTTTCTTCTTCTTTGGTACTGCTGGATGATAGCACTGCTACTCCGGTGGCTGCCATGCTGCTTCTGTTTACCTAGCACAGCTGGGAGCTACCAGCTACCCGATTCGTCCAGTCTGATGACGTTTCAACCGTGGCACCTCTCGCGAGCCAAAGTGTTATTACGCCTGCCGAATATGTACATACGCCTTGGAGATACTAGTTCTTCATTAAATGTTGCGATTTAAGAACTGAGCGTGATTCTGTGACGTGAACTTTTTGTTGTAATCTTACCACAACTCATTCTTTTTTATGAACTGAAGCGTGTGCGGTTCGGAGAGGTCGGAGTGGGATCCATTTTCGGAAGGACTTTTCGAGGTTCACCTTATGGCCTATTTCATTTCTTGTAGCATGGGCCATAATCTCAGAACAGGCCTAGTTAACTTCTGACAATCCAGAGCCAAGGCCAGGGAGCAGACAAACAGGCTAAACCGACTGTCTGCTAGCTGCACAGAGTCGTCACTCAGGGTCCACTACATCGAGACTATGTCTGTTCCCTGAGCTCAACAAAAAAGTAGAAATACTCAGAGTTTGTTCCAGGAACCTAATCAATATAAAATTAGATCATACTAACTGTACAGCTGCTGCCAGCACCTTTGATCTAAAAGTGGGGCTATTAAATATTAGATCTCTTACATCTAAAGTGCGAATGGTTAATGAACTTATTACAGGTCAGGAGTTTTAATGTACTTTGTTTAACTGAAACATGGATTAAGCCAAATGAATATATAGCATTAAATGAAGCTACAGGTCCTTGGGGACATATTCTGAGTTTCTTTCTGAATTTGCAGATTTTATCTCAGACCTGGTAATTTCCTTAGACAAAGCTTTAGTTGTCGGAGATTTTAATATTCACTTAGTTAACCCAGAAGACCCTTTGAAAACAGTGTTTGTGTCCATCTTAGATTCAGTAGGGGTTAATCAGAGTGTCATAGGACCAATCTATAATGGTGGTCACACTCTCGATCTAATACTAACATTTGGGTTAAACATAGAAAATATAGTCACACTTCCACAGTCTGAAGTTATCTCAGATCATTATCTCATCTCATAGTCAAAATATGTCTGAGTAATAATATATGCACCTCCCCCACGCTACTGTATTAAATGTACACTGTCGTGGAAAAATGACAAACACCAACACCAGTCTGGTCCTTATGCAAGAGAAAGAAGGTTTACTGCAGAAACAGAAAGTGATGGTTTGGCACACCCCTCACTCTGTTCCTTTGTTGTCAAATCTATATATACTCTTTACTAGATAAAAAAGAGACATTACATCATTGCAATTGCATGCCCTGATCACGTGCCGGGAGCATGATCAGCTCTAAAGCCGATTGGATCTCGTCTAATCGCTGGCTCGTACACACATCTGCAATGCATGTAAGGAACATGATAAGATGAAAAATGCTTCAGTGCAGAATGTTCTGCCATTAGTCCTTGAAGAGGCAACGCTCAGTGAAAAGGAAAATAACAAAACAGTATTACACTAAAATTTATTCTACAATACCCCCTTTTATCATGTAAATGATAACATTAAATCCATAATACTGTCATACATGGTTCACCTACTGGTTATTTTCCAGTCTGTGGCAATAGTCAGTCAATGAACTACTGTATGTGGTGTTAGATGTTTTCTATAGGAGTCTCTACGCCTAAGGCACTTAGTCCTGTCACCTAAATCAGCTAGGTATTGTACGCTAGTGTATGTGTAGTCAGAATGTATTCTTTCAGCTACCACCATGTAATTGGTATTATCAGTCAGTACAGTGGTGCTTGAAAGTTTGTGAGCCCTTCAGAATTTTCTATATTTCTGCATAAATATGACCTAAAACATCATCAGATTTTCACACAAGTCCTAAAAGTAGATAAAGAGAACCCAGTTAAACAAATGAGACAAAAATATTATACTTGGTAATTTATTTATTGAGGAAAATGATCCAATATTACATATCTGTGAGTGGCAAAAGTATGTGAACCTCTCGGATTAGCAGTTAATTTGAAGGTGAAATTAGAGTCTGGTGTTTGTCATCCCATTGATTGAAATCAGGTGTGAGTGGACACCATGTTTTATCTAAAGAACAGGGATCTATCAAAGTCTGATCTTCACAACACATGTTAGTGGAAGTGTATCATGGCACGAACAAAGGAGATTTCTGAGGACCTCAGAAAAAGCGTTGTTGATGCTCATCAGGCTGGAAAAGGTTACAAAACCATCTCTAAAGAGTTTGGATTCCACCAATCCACAGTCAGACAGATTGTATACAAATGGAGGAAGTTCAAGACCATTGTTACCCTCCTCAGGAGTGGTCGACCAACAAAGATCACTCCAAGAGCAAAGCGTGTAATAGTTGGCAAGGTCACAAAGGACTCCAGGGTAACTTCTAAGCAACTGAAGGCCTCTCTTACATTGGCTAATGTTAATGTTCATGAGTCCACCATCAGGAGAACACTGGTGTGCATGGCAGGGTTGCAAGGAGAAAGCCACTGCTCTCCAAAAAGAACATTGCTGCTCATCTGCAGTTTGCTAAAGATCACGTGGAAAAGCCAGAAGGCTATTGGAAAAATGTTTTGTAGACGGATGAGACTTAAATAGAACTTTTTGGTTTAAATGAGAAGCATTATAGTCGGAGAAAACACTGCATTCCAGCCTAAGAACCTTATCCCATCTGTGAAACATGGTGGTGGTAGTATCATGGTTTGGGCCTGTTTTGCTGCATCTGGGCCAGGATGGCTTGCCATCATTGATGGAACAATGAATTCTGAATTATACCAGCAAATTCTAAAGGAAAATGTCAGGACATCTGTCCATGAACTGAATCTCAAGAGAAGGTGGGTCATGCAGCAAGACAAAGACCCTAAGCACACAAGTTGTTCTACCAAAGAATGGTTAAAGAAGAATAAAGTTAATGTTTTGGAATGGCCAAGTCAAAGTCCTGACCTTAATCCAATCGAAATGTTGTGGAAGGACCTGAAGTGAGTAGTTCATATGATGAAACTCACCAACATCCCAGAGTTGAAGCTGTTCTGTACAGAGGAATGGGCTAAAATTCCTTCAAGCCGGTGTGCAGGACTGATCAACAGTTACCGCAAACGTTTAGTTGCAGTTATTGCTGCACAAGGGGGTCACACCAGATACTGAAAGCAAAGGTTCACATACTTTTGCCACTCACAGATATGTAATATTGGATCATTTTCCTCAATAAATAAATGACCAAGTATAACATTTTTGTCTCATTTGTTTAACTGGGTTCTCTTTATCTACTTTTAGGACTTGTGTGAAAATCTGATTTTGTTTTAGGTCATATTTATGCAGAAATATAGAAAATTCTGAAAGGTTCACAAACTTTCAAGCACCACTGTATGTCATGAACCCAGTTAACAGTTTGATCTCTTTCTATCTTACTTTTCCAGCTGAGAAGTCTGTCACCTGGAGTACCTGTGGTGTCAGACACTGCTCTTGTAATACATGTATTAATCTCTGTCACTGGACAAACTACCAAATACGACTTGTACCATGGATGAGGTTCACAATTAAGTATAGAATGAAGAATGTGTTGGAATGCACAGTCTGTCATGTGGCTGCGTATGTCGTTGCTCGTGTTCATTGGTCCCCCTAAGGGCCTCTTGATAGCAGAGTGCCCACTCATGGTGCAATGAGGCCCCCTGTGGGCTTCTTGAATGTTATCTTAATCTTCTTGTACCAGGGCCTCCTTGTGCCACTTGTCCGTTGGTTCAGGTACTCTTCTGCAGTGGCTGGCGTGTACCCACGTGGCTCTGTTGTCCACCTTTACAGCTGATTCCGACAAAAAATTCAAACTACTAATTTAAGGTCAGAGAATGTAAGTGACCCTGTAGTTAACAATATAACTATCAGATCATAAATTAGAATGTTTTACTTCCCTAAAAGAAACTGAATTACTTTCATTAATCTCGGCATCAAAAGCCTCAACTTGTGTACTAGATCCCTTACCTACACGTCTATTCAAACAGATAATACCTGAAGTAATTGAACCGCGTCTAAAAATAATAAATTCTTCTCTTACGATTGGCTATGTACCCAAATCCTTTAAACTAGCAGTTATCAAACCCCTGATTAAAAAATCTGACCTCGATCCCTGTCAGCTGTCCAATTATCGGCCAATATCAAACTTCCCCTTTATCTCCAAGATCCTTGAAAAAGCTGTGGCACAGCAGTTATGCTCATATTTACATAGGAATAACATCCATGAAATGTATTAGTCAGGATTTAGACCTCATCATAGCACAGAGACAGCTCTGGTTAAAGTAGTAAACGACCTACTGTTGGCGTCTGATCAGGGCTGTGTCTCGCTGCTTGTGTTGCTTGACCTTAGTGCAGCATTTGATACCATTGATCATTCCATTCTTCTGGATAGACTAGAAAATGTTGTGGGAGTTAAGGGAATGGCCCTCTCCTGGCTCTGCTCTTATTTAACTGATCACTATCAGTATGTTGATAATATATAGATTTAGGCACTGCCTAAAAGCGGAGCTCCCATCTGTTTCTGGGTTGTAGAATTTTCTTATATCATAGCCAGTCTCTTTTGTTTCATTTCTTTACTGACTAGCACTGGCCAAGAGGCAGTGTGTATGACTGGTAATTACTAACACTAACCACTAGGCGGTGTGTATGACTAAATATATTACGTTCATTATGTCTTCTTCTTAAATCAAATCATTAGTTTTCTTTTGTTTCAGACATGTAAAAGTTTTTACCTTTACCTGACATGTTTCAACGGTGTAACTTCCATCTTCATCAGAGGGTCACCCGGATGTTGGTGTGTGACGTGCCTTTATAATCAGCTGATGTTACGGAGGTGTGACCTCCCTGTCAATATTGACAGGTCGGTCACACCTCCCGCTGTCAGTGCTGCCCCCTCAGGACAGCGCTCCAAGTGTGGGAGAGCATGTATGCCCCCTCATCCCTGTTTATTGTTCTTGGGCTACGCTTTCTTATTAACCCCGCCGACAGTAGTCGGAGGGGTTATTATTTTCACCTGCGTCAGTCTGTGTGTGTGTGTGTCTGTCTGTCTGTGTGTCTGCAAGATATCTCAAGAACCAATGGATCGATTTGGACCAAATTTTGTACATGTGTTGCCAATCACCCAGGAAGGAAACCATTAAATTTTGGAGGTCAAAGGTCAAGGTCATGGCAGAACTTCGAAATTTTCGCCCAATGTATTTTAATAGGGAAAAGGCGGGGTTTGCACTCGTTAGAGTGTCCCTGTCTAGTTTCTATTGACTCCTTAATCCAACAGTGGTATCTGTTGTTCTCTTGCTGTATGATCTGAGCATTGTCCCAATCCATTATATGATTTTCCCTTCTGCAGTGGTCTGTTATTGCTGATTTGAGGTTCTCTTGCATGGCTTTATCTTTTATTGCTCTTGTTTGTCTCTGTTCTGTTTCTTTTTCACATTCCTTTTTATGTTCCTTTTTTCATGTACTAAAACTCCTTCCTGTCTCCCCAATGTAGGTTTTATTGCATGACAGGCATGGTATTTCATATATGATATTACATTTATTGTGTTGGTCGATTTTGTCCTTAGGGTGAACTAGTAGCTGTCGTAGTTTGGTGTGTGGTTTCATGGGTGTTTGTATGTTGTGTTTTTCATGGCTCTTTGGATTTGTTCTGTAACTCCTCTGATATACGGTAGAGTCACTACTGCTTTGCTTTCCTGTTTTTGGGTTGTCTGTTTTCTTACCTTTTTTCGTCTGTGTCTTTTTTCTTTTGTTTTCATACAACATGTTGTGCGCCTTTGTGTATGGCCCATGGTGGATATTGACATGTGATCAGAGCTTGCCATATGTGCGCCTTTGTGTATGGCCCATGGTGGATATTGACATGTGATCAGAGCTTGCCATATGTGTTGTTCTTCTGTTGCGCGTTCTGTGGGATCGGTTATGATTGTTGCACGTTCGTAGAATGTTCCGACAACTGACAGTTTGTGTGCGATGGGGTGTTCGGACGTCCAGAGCAGATATTGATCAGTGTGTGTCGGTTTTCTGTAGATTGTTATTTTGATGTCTCCATCGTCTGTATGGTGAATTTTTATGTCCAAAAATGCTATTGATTTTTCTGTTTCCTCTTTGTGCGTGAATTTTATGTTGCCGGTGTGGTCTATAGAATTGAGGGGATCAGTCAATTGTTGGGTGTGTCCAACTAGCGCACAACAAGTGAAAACAAAAGAAAAGACACAGATGAAAAAAGGAAGAAAACAGACAACCCAAAAACAGGAAAGCAAAGCAGTAGTGACTCTACCGTATATCAGAGGAGTTACAGAACAAATCCAAAGAGCCATGAAAAAACACAACATACAAACACCCGTGAAACCACACACCAAACTACGACAGCTACTAGTTCACCCTAAGGACAAAATCGACCAACACAATAAATGTAATGTCATATATGAAATACCATGCCAGTCATGCAATAAAACCTACATTGGGGAGACAGGAAGGAGTTTTAGTACATGAAAAAAGGAACATAAAAAGGAATGTGAAAAAGAAACAGAACAGAGACAAACAAGAGCAATAAAAGATAAAGCCATGCAAGAGAACCTCAAATCAGCAATAACAGACCACTGCAGAAGGGAAAATCATATAATGGATTGGGACAATGCTCAGATCATGCAGCAAGAGAACAACAGATACCACCGTTGGATTAAGGAGTCAATAGAAATAAGAAAGCGTAGCCCAAGAACAATAAACAGGGATGAGGGGGCATACAGTACATGCACTCCCACACCTGGAGCGCCGTCCTGAGGGGGCAACACTGACAGCGGGAGGTGTGACCGACCTGTCAATATTGACAGGGAGGTCACACCTCCGTAACATCAGCTGATTATAAAGGCACGTCACACACCAACATCCGGGTGACCCTCTGATGAAGACGGAAGTTACACCGTTGAAACATGTCAGGTAAAGGTAAAAACTTTTACATGTCTGAAACAAAAGAAAACTAATGAGTTGCTGTGTATGACTGGTAGTGTTGGTAATTACCAGTCATACACACCGCCTAGGTGGCACGGTGGTGTAGTGGTTAGTGCTGTCGCCTCACAGCAAGAAAGTCTGGGTTCGAGCCCCGTGGCCGACGAGGGCCTTTCTGTGCGGAGTTTGCATGTTCTCCCCGTGTCCGCGTGGGTTTCCTCCGGGTGCTCCGGTTTCCCCCACAGTCCAAAGACATGCAGGTTAGGTTAACTGGTGACTCTAAATTGACCGTAGGTGTGAATGCGAGTGTGAATGGTTGTCTGTGTCTATGTGTCAGCCCTGTGATGACCTGGCGACTTGTTCAGGGTGTACCCCGCCTTTCGCCCGTAGTCAGCTGGGATAGGCTCCAGCTTGCCTGCGACCCTGTAGAACAGGATAAAGCAGCTACAGATAATGAGATGAGACACACCGCCTAGTGGCCAGTGTTAGTAATTACCAGTCATACACACCGCCTAGTGGTCAATTACTAACACTGGCCACTAGGCGGTGTGTATGACTGGTAATTACTAACACTGGCCACTAGGTGGTGTGTATGACTGGTAATTACTAACACTGACCACTAGGCGGTGTGTATGAATGGTGGTACACGTACACGGACAAACCACAAAAAATCGACTCGATGGGTTTACCATTTTTTCTTAGGTATGTTGCTCTGCTGGGAGCTACGCTATAAATGGTGATATTTCTAGACGTACTGAGGTAAAGTTTGGTGTTCCACGAGGTTGTGTCTTGGGTCCACTGCTTTTTTGTTTATATATGTTACCTCTGGGTGATATTATTCATAAACGTATTAGTTTCCACTGTTATGCTGATGACACACAGTTGTATGTTTCTGCAAAACCTGATGAGAGACACCAGCTTAATAGAATTGAGGAATGTGTGAAGGACATTAGACACTGGATGGTTATTAATTTCCTTCTGTTTAACTCTGACAAGCCTGAAGTACTTGTGCTAGGACCACATACAGCTAGAAGTAAGTTTTCTGATTACACAGTGACTCTGGATGGCCTTTCTGTTTCTTCACGTGCAGCAGTAAAAGACCTCGGAGGGATTATCGACCCCAGTCTTTCATTCGAAACTCACATTGATATCACCCGGATAGCTTTCTTTCATCTCAGAAATATTGCAAAAATAAGAAATTTAATGTCATTGCATGATGCAGAAAAACTAGCCCATGCTTTCGTTACCTCCAGGTTGGATTATTGTAATGCCTTACTGTCTGGATGTTCCAATAAGTGCATAAACAAGCTCCAGTTAGTACAAAATGCCGCAGCAAGAGTCCTTACTAGAACTAGAAAATATGACCACATCACGCCTGTCTTATCCACACTGCATTGGCTCCCAATCAAATTTCGTATTGATTATAAAATACTACTATTGACCTTTAAAGCACTGAATGGTCTCGCACCACAGTACCTGAGTGAACTTCTGCTCCTCTATGACCCGCCACGCCTACTTAGATCAAAAGGTGCAGGCTATCTGCTGGTACCTCATATAGTGAAGGCTACATCAGGGGGCAGAGCCTTTTCTTACAAAGCCCCACAGTTATGGAACAGCCTTCCAAGTAGTGTTCGGGAATCAGACACAGTCTCAGTGTTTAAGTCTAGGCTGAAAACATATCTGTTTAGTCAAGCCTTTTGTTAATGGTGTTTATGAGGTAAAGGTGTAGATCTGGAGGGTCCTCAGACATAATGTGTTTTGGTAAACTGGAATGTATGGATGCTGTCAGTCCCCCACTCGTTTGCTCACTCGAGTTTGTTGACGGTGTAGTGGCTGGCTGCTTTATGTCCCGGGGCTCCCTCATGCCTGTGTTACCTTCTGGCTCTCCCCTTTTAGTTATGCTGTCATAATTAGTTGCCGGAGTCTCTGCTATACTGTTCCTACTTATTGAGGTGACATTGGGCATACCCAACAACCTGTGTTTTCTCTCTCATCCCCCCCCCCCCAAATCTGTCCCTCTGAGTTACATGTCGGTCCTGGGATCAAGATGCTGACCTCTTCTGCTCCTCGGACCTGCCTGATTCATCCTGGTGCCCTGTGTCTGGCTGGAGTCTCATCGCATCACTCCTGTGGAGGGCAGCCCCATGTGGACAGTTGGGGGTCGCGCCTGGAGGACGCGCTGGACTCTTGCAGTGGTACTTTTTTGGCTGGGGACTGCAGTTGACTTGCTGACTTTGGGACTACGGTTGTCATGAACGGTTTTGCACTCAGCTTTCCGTCAGTGGGGGGTTTATAGCATCAACGAAGCTGACTTTATGTTAGGACTGTTAATGTTATAGTCATGTTGTCTGTTGTTGCCCGGATGGGGATGGGTCCCCTTTTGAGCCTGGTTCCTCTCAAGGTTTCTTCCTCATGTCGTCTGAGGGAGTTTTTCCTTGCCACCATCGCCACAGGCTTGCTCATTGGGGATAGATTAGGGATAAAATTAGCTCATGTTTTAAGTCGTTCAAATTCTGTAAAGCTGCTTTGCGACAATGTTTACTGTTAAAAGCGCTATACAAATAAACTTGACTTGACTGATTGTGTGGTGAGCAGCACTTGGGATGGTCCCATCCACCTGGGCTTGTTCCACTTCATCCTTCTAAAGTCCTTTATCACCACCCAGTCATCAGGTTTCAGGTCATGCAGTGGTCCCAGCGCCAAGACTGGTAAGGCTGATCTCACCTGTTTGTGAATATTATTCAGAGCAGGAGAGAGGGTTGCACACATACAAGACATTTTTGACAAAAATTGAGAGTAATTAAGTATACGTTACACTAAGTGTACACTATACGTACTGTAGGTATCATGCCGCCATCTTGTGTCAGAACTACAATTCCCAGTCCACTTCCGTGTGACCTACGTCACGCGTGGGCGGGATCATCTACGTCATCATACAAGGAAACATAAAACAATGGGACAACGCTTCCATCTTGCTCTCTCACGGCTGGCTTCCGATGGATCTGGACGTATAAAGAGGCGCGCTCTCCACCCCAAAAAGACGTCTTCTTTCTTGCAAGATCCATCACTCAGCGCGATTTTCCTTCTTACCCTTGGCAAAGGTAAACTCTAGAGTCGCACGATCTTTAAACTCAACCTGAGTTACAACCGGTTTACTTGCATTAGAAGTGACGTCACGACTGCAGCCCAGGCAGTTAAAAGTTAAGAAGCGATTGAATCCTTTTTAACTCAAAAGCGCTGTGCATCTGATTCTGATCAGAGACTTTTCCTCACGAACGCTGAGGTTCGGACCAAGAATCCTCTGCTTTCCACGGGAACCACCCAAGTGCTCCGCTGGACCAGAAAGTTTTCTACACCTCCATCCCGAGCAGCTCACGTGCTCCCACGGCGAGGCCTGAAACTACACCGGCGAATAGTTCTTCATATCTTGCTAAAGGCAGGATTAAGTAAGATTTTGGCATTTGGGCATAATTAGGATAGTCTTAGGAATTTGCTTTTATTTGAAATAGTGTGAATTTAAACCCAGGTTTATCTGTTACACTGTTAGACACGCAGCGTGTTGATTTATTTTGGTTCTATGTTCTCTCAATTGTTTAATAGATAGGCTGCGCATGCTTCTCTCTTTTATTCTTACTAACAATACAATTTCATTATTATACATCTTGATCTCATTAAGATTTCAGTGGATTCAGTATGGTTATGAGCTAGTGGGTTAGCTACAGCTTCCCTTTTGTCTGCTTAGCAACACAAAGCTAATCAAGGCCTACCATGTGCTCAGCAGGCCATCAGGCCTGATAAACCACACCTCAGCTAGAAATCCACAAGTTAGCTTTTAGTTAGCTACGGCTAACACCCTTGTCTTTAGCAACACGTGCTCAGTAGGCCTCACCAGGCCTAACAAACACACTTTAGCTAGGCCATAGGGCCTTTAGCAAACTCACACTAGCAACACAAGGCTAAACACAGAGCTAATCCTTTGTTCTGTTTAGATAACATTCTTTTGTTTAGCTACCAACAAGCTAGGCCTCCACCACGTGTAGTTAGCTACACGAGGCTAAACACATGGTCAAGTCCTACACACACACACACACACACACACACACACACACACACACACACCTCACTGCTTGTGTATATATTGATTTATTTTATCTTTTTATCTTTGTATAATAAATTCATTTATTAAACAAGCTGTGTTTATTTGTGTGAACAATATGAAGTCCCCAGTCTCCCTCGAATTCAAAAGGGTGCATATACAAGTTATGTAATATGGTAAGTGATCGTAATAATTTGGAAATATACCATAATTTAGCTGTTTGGTAATTTATTATTAAGCACCAGGGTTAATGGTATGATTCACTAAATGATTCACTGAACGATTCCCTAAATGATTCACTGAACGATTCATTGAATGATTCACTAAACGATTCATTGAACGATTCACTTCAAATGAGTGATTCTATGGTATGATTCAATTCAAATGAGTCAAAGTAAACGATTCAATGGGATTGATTCATTTTAATTATTAACCTTCAAAATTTAATGAGACTGATTTAACGAGATTGATCACTTAATATCAATAATTAACTGATTGCACCCACAGTTAAATTGGTGCCCCGTGTGAGGCGATTGGTTTGTTGACTTCTGGGATATTGTTCAACAACAAATAAACTATCAGTTGATTCAGCAACTGCTAAGGTATATCCCCAGGTGTGTTAAAACGGTTAACAGTAGTGTGATAACCATATCACCAATACTCATAACCTATTCAACTTAGGATAAGAGAGCATTTCCAAATAAACCTTATTAATTAATTACATAGTTAATTAATAATGATTAAATTAATAATTAACTTGATTAATTATCTAGCATCCAGCCTAAGTAAAATGGCATCCCCTCGTGTCTCAAAAATGGAAGACAACGCTCAAGATGTGTCTCTCCTTGAGGTCATCGCAGACCTCATTCACTACTCTGCCTCCGAAAAGGCAAACATTAAGTACACGAGTGAGTGTGAATGCCAAAACAACTTCGATAACTCAAACAAACATATGAGAGATCCAAAAAGAACAATTATTAGTGTCCAAGCGGCACTAGGTAAGCTATTCCTATCATACTTCCAAAATGCTGATTCAGAAATCAGATGCCTTCGCGGAGAGGTTGAAAGGCTGACCACCAGCAACGCCAAGCTGACAGCCGATAATAATGATTTACATAGGGAGTGTGAGCTCTTGAAGACCTCCCTTGATGATTGCATCAAGCGGCTAGAGAAAGCCGAAATGGTTGCTAAGAGGGCTGCCCAGGAGCAGACCCCCCCAGAGCAGCGCAAGGGGCGTGAAAGACCCCCAACAATGCGCCAAAGCTCAGAGCGGGAAGAGGCGTCCAAACCGGACACCGTAAATGATCTGGTCGAGGACCAGACATCCCGCCAAACTCCATCAACTCGCTACACGACTTCGTCGTCGTCGTCTAGCCAGGATGGAGCCGCCCTGCGCTCATCCCGAGCCCAGGCCCGTAGCACACCTAGATCAGTGCGCTTCAGTTTACCTGATCCATCTACAGATGAATCAGACCACGCATCTCGTGCGAAGCGGGAGCGATTCCAGAGTAGCTTAGATAGTGAGTGCTCAGAAGAGCCAAGAAGGTCGCACAAGGACGTGCACCAAACCCTTCGCCTACGGCAAATTGACCTACTTGCCAAAGATGTCGAACAATTCGATCCCGACAATCAAAGAACAAACGTAAATAACTATTTACGAGAAATTGATCGATGCCTGATGGACCTGCCGAACGCCACAACACGTGAAAAACTTAGACTAATCTGGAAGACCTCCAGTAGTAGCGTTTGTGCCTTTTTAGAGACACTACCCCCAAACATTCGCGATAGTTATTCGAAACTTCGCAATTACATGAGGGAAGAATATGCGCCATACACGGACGAAACCTCCGCGATATTGTGTGCATTACAAATCAAACAAAAACGGTCTGAGGCGCCTCGTGAATATTACAGACGGCTACGTACTGCCTATTTCCAAGGTAGTAGCGCACCAGGGTTGGAAGAAGATAGAGGTTTCATATCTCTCTTCTTACATAACCTCCACCCAAGCGTGCGGACCCATGTCACACTGACGTGCCGACAAGGTCACTATTCGATGAGGGAAATTAGGCGACTAGCCCAAATGACCTGGGAGACCATCGTCAAAACCGCAAACGGAAATGATGATGACCCCAGAGTCCTTAGCCTCCAGGGTGAGGACAAGCCCCCGCTAACCTTAGAAGGAGGTGAAGCACCGAAAGGGGGACCCACCTGGAAAAATTCCGGTCCAGCCCGATCCTTGTCGAGCCATCACAAGGGTGAGTGGAAAAATCGACAAGGTAAGGCCAGGAGGGACCGAGGGCGAGTCCACAGTGACGATGGCAATCGCCCATCACATGAAAAGGGTCGTAGGGAACAAAACGGTTGGCAGCAAAACCGTCATCCCCGCTCTGACCAGAAACGGCAGAAGCGTTCCGACCATAGCTCTAAACATAAGGGTAGAGACGACCAACACAGTGACTCAGACCAACCTGGTGAGTTCCACTCAGAGCTGGACTCTTTAAAAGCCCAGTTGGCTGAGATTAAAGAACTGTTACAGGAGACGTCAGACCCCTCAACAGAGAAAACAAAAGAGCCCAAGAAAAATGGCAAAAAGCTATTTGCTGGCATGACTAGGCCAGGAACCACGGGTATATCTCGTAAAAGGGGGAAGGAGATCCCTCTGAAACAGCAGGCGAGGGTCAGGATGTAGGGCCCCCCCCTGGTGGCGAAGGCAAACACACAAGACGCACCTCTCATGTGCGCTAAAGTCTTCACCACCATTTCTCAGACACACGGCTCTCACAAGGCGACCCAATCCCAACCAAGCCCTGCGACATAAACTTAGTCAACTTCACACCAAAACAAAACCCCACAGTCGTTGGATCCCACAAAATATGCACAAACCCGTTGCAACGAGATCAGTGTGAACACCGATCAACCAAGCGCCACGTGAGATCAAATTTCTGATGAACTTCAGTTCATGTCTTTGCACACCGAGTCCGGTGTCGAAACACCTGACATCGCGACTCCCCCTAGTGGCAAAAATCTCCCTCTATCCATCGACTCAGACACAGACACCCATTTCACCGCTGGTGTAATGGCTGCGCTGTGGAACATGTTAGGCGTCGAGGCGAAATTCCATATCGTGTACCACCCTCAATTCTCTGGTCAGGCTGAACGAGCCATTCAAACCATTGTGAGCATGCTGCAAAAGTATATCACAAACCATGGTAAAATTTGGGACGTGAAACTTCCCTTGGTGCTAAGGGCCATTCGGTCCACCCCTCATTGCGCCACTGAAGTCACACCCTATGGGATGATGACTGGGCAAGAGTCGGTTCTTCCCCCGCATCTCCTATACAAACCAGAGGCCATGAGCGTCACGATTGCATACACCGCACATCAACATGTCGCCGACCTACGATGCCACCTACAGTCGACCTTTACAGGTGCCCGAAAGAATCTCGATCCGAGAGTAGAAGGACACAAAGCCTACTACGCCCGAATCTCAGAGAAGTTCCTACCACCCTGGTCGAGACCTTTCGATCGTGGGAAAACCGTTCCCTGTCGCGTATCACATTAGGACATCTAGGCCTAATCAAACGCTTTCATATCGATTTCCACGATAATCGAATCAAACCTTTTGAACAGTCCAAAAGGGGGTGGACGACAGCTAGGCCCATCCTGTCCACCTAGCTTGTACGCATCACTCAACCATAAGCGTACACTAACATTCCCGGTCAGACTTCACCAACACAATGAAGTAACCCTTCAGTATAACATGGTAGATAAAATACTAAAATCCGCTATTATTACTAGTGTGTATTCATCGCAAATACACCTGGCATATAGTCTTGGCAGTGCTATCCTCACTTTTGTGAATCCACAAAACTTAGAGATGTGCACCTTCACGAAAGACATCCACTCTGCCCAGGCAACCCATACATAACACTACACACCTAGCTAGATAAGATGGTCTGTGTCCCCGACAGCTAGCCGCAGTAGCGCACGCTTTCTAGCCAGACCACCCACTGCTATTACACCATTCTAGAAGATTAGGTTTGCCAACCCAAACACTAATACTTCTTTTCTTCCTTCATTTCTTCTCTTTTTCTTTTTTTTATGCATAGGAAATTGAACACTACATGTTTCATGTTCCATGTTTAATTTTTTTGATGTGGTTTTGATCTAGTTAGTTAGATAGTGATTATATGCCCAAAATGCCCATAGTGATTATATTATGCCCAAAATGCCTCTGTCTCCAACTGTCTTACTGGAACTCACAAGTTTACAGTCTTCACAGGACACCATGGACTGCACAGGACAAGTCTACCTCAAGGACTATGGACACGGCGATGATACGATACGGTGCTCTCAGTGCTACGACTCCGTCATACCCCTGAGACCAAAAGGGGGACTGTAGGTATCATGCCGCCATCTTGTGTCAGAACTACAATTCCCAGTCCACTTCCGTGTGACCTACGTCACGCGTGGGCGGGATCATCTACGTCATCATACAAGGAAACATAAAACAATGGGACAACGCTTCCATCTTGCTCTCTCACGGCTGGCTTCCGATGGATCTGGACGTATAAAGAGGCGCGCTCTCCACCCCAAAAAGACGTCTTCTTTCTTGCAAGATCCATCACTCAGCGCGATTTTCCTTCTTACCCTTGGCAAAGGTAAACTCTAGAGTCGCACGATCTTTAAACTCAACCTGAGTTACAACCGGTTTACTTGCATTAGAAGTGACGTCACGACTGCAGCCCAGGCAGTTAAAAGTTAAGAAGCGATTGAATCCTTTTTAACTCAAAAGCGCTGTGCATCTGATTCTGATCAGAGACTTTTCCTCACGAACGCTGAGGTTCGGACCAAGAATCCTCTGCTTTCCACGGGAACCACCCAAGTGCTCCGCTGGACCAGAAAGTTTTCTACACCTCCATCCCGAGCAGCTCACGTGCTCCCACGGCGAGGCCTGAAACTACACCGGCGAATAGTTCTTCATATCTTGCTAAAGGCAGGATTAAGTAAGATTTTGGCATTTGGGCATAATTAGGATAGTCTTAGGAATTTGCTTTTATTTGAAATAGTGTGAATTTAAACCCAGGTTTATCTGTTACACTGTTAGACACGCAGCGTGTTGATTTATTTTGGTTCTATGTTCTCTCAATTGTTTAATAGATAGGCTGCGCATGCTTCTCTCTTTTATTCTTACTAACAATACAATTTCATTATTATACATCTTGATCTCATTAAGATTTCAGTGGATTCAGTATGGTTATGAGCTAGTGGGTTAGCTACAGCTTCCCTTTTGTCTGCTTAGCAACACAAAGCTAATCAAGGCCTACCATGTGCTCAGCAGGCCATCAGGCCTGATAAACCACACCTCAGCTAGAAATCCACAAGTTAGCTTTTAGTTAGCTACGGCTAACACCCTTGTCTTTAGCAACACGTGCTCAGTAGGCCTCACCAGGCCTAACAAACACACTTTAGCTAGGCCATAGGGCCTTTAGCAAACTCACACTAGCAACACAAGGCTAAACACAGAGCTAACCCTTTGTTCTGTTTAGATAACATTCTTTTGTTTAGCTACCAACAAGCTAGGCCTCCACCACGTGTAGTTAGCTACACGAGGCTAAACACATGGTCAAGTCCTACACACACACACACACACACACACACACACACACCTCACTGCTTGTGTATATATTGATTTATTTTATCTTTTTATCTTTGTATAATAAATTCATTTATTAAACAAGCTGTGTTTATTTGTGTGAACAATATGAAGTCCCCAGTCTCCCTCGAATTCAAAAGGGTGCATATACAAGTTATGTAATATGGTAAGTGATCGTAATAATTTGGAAATATACCATAATTTAGCTGTTTGGTAATTTATTATTAAGCACCAGGGTTAATGGTATGATTCACTAAATGATTCACTGAACGATTCCCTAAATGATTCACTGAACGATTCACTAAACGATTCATTGAATGATTCACTAAACGATTCATTGAACGATTCACTTCAAATGAGTGATTCTATGGTATGATTCAATTCAAATGAGTCAAAGTAAACGATTCAATGGGATTGATTCATTTTAATTATTAACCTTCAAAATTTAATGAGACTGATTTAACGAGATTGATCACTTAATATCAATAATTAACTGATTGCACCCACACGTACACTAAGTATACGTTATACTATATTATATGTGGTGCAGAGGGTGACTAATTTTACCTGTCACCCTCTGCACCACATATAACGTATACTTAGTGTTTATTAGGGGACATGTGACGTGGGAATATTATCCGTATTGATAATATATATCATATTTTTGCAACATTCGCATCCTGTTGCATATTCTATGTATATATTCATAGTATATTATTTAAGGTATGTGTATATCTTGTTTTTTTTATTCTCTTGACCTCAGTATTTTATTTTATTTTGATTTCAGTACTTATCTAATTAGAGAATCCGTTGTTATTGCTGCTATCATTCCCCCTTTTGACACATGGTCTTTCCCATGTGTCAACTTAGCATAATATGGAAACATATATTTGGGGAGACAAGGTAGCCTGTCTGGGCTTGCCCAGACCCCATCTTTAATACTACACTCTTCTTTCTGCCACACAGCCTTTTCCTCTGCTGTGGCCCACTGCTGGAGGTCAGAAACCTGTAAGGGAGGTGTATAAGGGTTAGTTGAAAGCATTAATGAAGTTGGGGTCCTTGTGGCTGCCTGTTTTGCCGCTGCGTCAGCTTGTGCGTTACCTAGAGAGACTGAATCGGATTTGTTAGTATGTGCATCACACTTGCATATAGCAAGAGCAGATGGGAGTAGGACAGCATCCAGCAGGTCAGAAACAAGCTTGTGGTGGGCTATTTGTGTGCCTGAGCTGGTCAGGAAATTTCTATGTTTCCAGAGTGTGCCAAAGGCATATCTGCTGTCTGTGTAGACAGTGGCTGATTTACCTGTTGCATGTTTACATGCTTCTGTCAAGGCATATAGCTCTGTTACTTGAGCTGACAAGTGACTAGGTAGTGTTCCCACTGTGATTAATTCTTTGTCTGAAACTACAGCATAGCCCACTTGATTTTTACCTGTTTCTGGGTGTCATGATGCTGACCCATCCACATACAGAATCATGTCTGGATTCATGAGTGGTTCATCCTTGAGGTCCAACCTAGGGGAACATAATTGGTTAGTAAGTGCCACGCAGTCATGTGGATCACAGTCCTCCTCTGTAGGGAGCAAAGTAGTGGGGTTAAGTACAGTACAACGTTTTACTGTTATGTTCGCCATGTCAAGCAGGACCGTGTTACATCTTATCCACCATTGTGTTGACAAGTGTGAAGTTTTCTGTTTTAGCAGAAGCATGGAGACTGAAGGAGGGTGGAGCCTGGAGTGAGTACAAACAAGTCCAGACTCTGTTTGAGCATTTGGTTATAAATGGTTAGTGACTCGCAATACCCTTGGGACAAACATTTGAAGATGTAAGGCTTGCCATCAAATGTAAATGCAAACCAGTATTGAATGTCTTTATGTACTGGAATGCTGAAGAATGTGTTCGCTAGATCTACTACAGAAAACTATCTGCTATCAGGTGGCACTTGACCTAGAATAGTGTAAGGGTTTGGAACATCTGGTGCACACTGTCTGACAGTTGCATTCACTGCTTGTAAGTCTTGTAATCAAGCAGTGATTACCTCATCAGGTTCGGGAGGTTTTCTGGCTTTCTTTACAGGAAATATAGGAGTGCGCACTGGTGAGTCCAGGCAAGGGACAATTACTCCTGCCTGCAACAGAGACTCAAAGACAGGCCTAACGCTTTCTATGGCCTCTGGCTTTAGTGGGTACTGTGTCTGTCTAGGTCTAAAATCTGACTTGGGAGTTATCACAACCAGTTCAGCATGCTTCATTAAACCCACATCATGTTTACCTGTGGCCCAGAGCTCTGGTGGAACCTCTACCAGCCTAGGATGGACTTGGGCTGGGGAGACATCTCCTGAAATGCTTGCAAAAGCCCCCACTGAGCGTGTGGAGAGCTCTACGCTGTGCTGTACATGTACAAGCATAGAGAGAGACTGTTTAAAGACATCCTTTTCTGGATTATAAAATACAGAAGGATCCATTGTATTAACTCAATCGGAGGCTTTCTTACTCACACACCCTTGAAGCCAACGTCCCACCTCCTTCCATGGGACTGCCTTTGGTTTGGCTAAAGAAATGTGGGGTGTGGATGATGGGACATTAAACAGCTCCTTTTGGCAGCACCTAGGGAATTTGGTTGTGCCCTCTGATTGAATCCAGGCACAAATGTCTGTGCAGCGCTGTAATTCAACAGAACACACACAATATTCTTTTGACCAGTAGAAATCTCTAAGATGAATACATTCTCGCTCGCAGGTGTCTTTAAACCATACTCTCTCATATGCAGCATCCTCTCCATCATGCACATGGGCCATGCAGTGAAGGTCCGTATGCTCCATATAGTCAACATCATGTGCTATGATTCTGTCATGTGCTTGCTGCACAAAGTATTGAGTTACATTACTTAAAGTGTCTGGACAGACCTTCCACTCATATGCATAAACGGGGAGCTTTTGTTCATGTAAAACACACATCAAAGTGGTATTTGTCCCTGTAATGCCCTCTGGGGATGATGTAAGAACCAAGCCAAATTGCACATTAAATCTCACCCTAGTAAATTAACTGGGCAGGAAGAGGAGATCAGGAATGAGTATGACACTAAAATTTACTCTACAACATTCACATCAACTACTGCACAGTGCTTTATAAATTATCTCCCAGAGTTATCAACTTTGATTGGGTCACTGTCAGCCCCCGCAGAACAAAGCCTGTTCTCCCCGTGTCTGTGTGGGTTTCCTCTGGGTGCTCCGGTTTCCCCCACAATTCAAAGACATGCAGTTAGGTTAATATGGGACAGCCTTGGGCTGAGGTGCCCTTGAGCGAGGCACCTAACTCCCAACTGCTCCCCGGGCGCTGTTAGCATGGCTGCCCATTGCTCTGGGTATGTGTGTGTGCTCATTACTCACGTGTGTGTTCACTGCTTCAGATGGGTTAAATGAATTTCACAGGTATGTGATGAATAAAGTTGTGCTTTCTTTCTTTTCTTAATCTCAACCACTAAAATCAAATCTTGGATCTGGACCTTCCCCTCATCCCATTCCCGAACCTTGGTTGAGGATCATCAGACTGATCACCAACCCCTTCAACCAACATCCAGATTAAGGTACGGAAAAATTGTTTGCTCGGGAATGTGGTGTCTGGGCTGTGGTCGGTGGGAGAGTAGATGGACTTTGGACAGGCCCGTGCAGAACACAGGCCCCGGCTTTTGCTGGGGCAACGGAACTCTTTCACCCTAACACGCCAGTGCCGTCTGAGTCCGGTTTGCCTCCCCTTGCCTGCAGTCTGGATCATCACTGGTTCTGATACTAAAATCAAAATTTAAAGCCCCATTTTGAATTCATTTCATTCAGAAAAAGAGCATCCACAAAATTTAGATATGGTTGGTTACTATTTCAGGGTCCAACGGTTATCATTTCCCCCTGCTCCCCAAAAGGAAGAAACTTAGGCACGTTTAAGCTGCAAATTGGTTCCCATACAGGAGGGGGAGGCAGGGTTAAAGGTTTCATGGCCTCAGGAAAGGAAGAAACTTAGGCACATGTATGCCACAATTTTATTCCCAAACAGAAGGGGCAGGCAGGAGCAAATGTTCCGTGCCCTGGGATAGAGAGGAAGAGGGACAGCCATGTGAGCACAGGAGGGAGAGGCATTTTTTTCCTCCCCACCTGGCAGAGAGAACAAGCTAAAAGGGGATTTCTTTTTTTTTTTTTCCTGGCCTGCTGGCAATTTAGCCCTAACCCTAACCCCAACCTTGAACCCTAACCTCGACCCTTAGACCTAATCTCAACCACTAAAATCAAATCTTGGATCTGGACCTTCCCCTCATCCTATTCCCAAACCCTGGTTGAGGATCATCGGACCGATCACCAACCCCTTCGACCAACATCCAGATTAAGGTACAGAAAAATTGTTTGCTCGGGAATGTGGTGTCTGGGCTGTGGGGGGTGGGAGAGTAGATGGACTCTGGACAGGCCCGTACAGATGGCAGGCCCCGGCTTTTGCTGGGGCAACAGAAATCTTTCACCCTAACCCTTAAACCTAATCTCAACCACTAAAATCAAATCTTGGATCTTGACCTTCCCCTCATCCCATTCCCAAACCCTGGTTGAGGACCATCTGACTGATCACCAACTCCTTCGACCAACATCCAAGATTAAGGTACAGAAAGATTATGGTTGCTGGGGAATGTGGTGTCTGGGCGGTGGGGAGTGGGGGAGTAGATGGACTTTGAACAGGCCCGTGCATAACACAGGCCCCAGCTTATGCTGGGCTAACAGGAATCCTTCACCCTAACCCTGACCCTAAGCACAACTACCCCTTATCTAACTCCCTAACCCCAACTGAGGACCACCTGGTTGATCACCAACCCCTACAACCTATATCCAAGATTTAAGGACAAGGTTGGATGACAAGTGAGAAAAATTGATGCTTCCTAGGGTTTGTGGTGTCTGGGCTGTGGGGAGTGGGGGAGTAGATGGACTTTGGACAGGCCCGTGCATAACACGGGCCCTGGTTTTTGCTGGGGCAACGGAAATCCTTCACCCTAATACGCCAGTGCCATCCGAGTCCGGTCTGCCTCCCCTTGCCTGCAGTCTGGATTATCACTGGTTCTGATATTAAAATCAAAATTTAAAGCCCCATTTTTAGTTCATTTCATTTGAAAAATAAAAAGCATCCACAAAATTTAGACACAAACCATTATGGTTGGTTACTAATTCAGGGTCCAAGGTTTCATGGCCTAAAGAAAGGAAGAAACTTAAGCACATGCATGCTGCAATTTTATTCCCAAACAGAAGGGGCAGGCAGGAGCAAATGTTTCATGCCCTGGGATGGAGAAGAAGAGGGACAGCCATGCGAGCACAATGATTGATTCAGCACAATTGCCATTTCTCTCTCCCCACCTGGCAGAGAAAACAAGCTAAAAGAGAATTTCTTGTTTTTCCTGGCAATTTTGCCCACATGGGGGGATATATATTGGGTGTTGTAGTGACATTTTATCACATTTGGGTGAAGAATACCACACAATATTTTATTTTCCTTTCTTGCACAGGGAAGAGGTTGAAAATAATTATTTTTCCTTGCCTATTAGCAATATGATGGTGGTATTTTGCCACATTTGGGTGGTAAATACCACACAAGATTAAGTGGCCATTGGGTATTTACAGTAATAAAACAGCCTCATATAACAGCAAATAAGATTTTGCTTATTTCGGGTCATAAAACTCACAAATAAAAGCTTTTTCCTCTTGAATTTTATCAAACCTCGGCCTGAAGGTTTATTTGAACCGAAACGTTGCAACATAAGTCAAGTCAAGTTTATTTGTATAGCGCTTTTAATAATAAACATTGTCGCAAAGCAGCTTTACAGAATTTGAACGACTTAAAACATGAGCTAATTTTATCCCTAATCTATCCCCAATGAGCAAGCCTGTGGCGACGGTGGCAAGGAAAAACTCCCTCAGATGACATGAGGAAGAAACCTCGAGAGGAACCAGACTCAAAAGGGAACCCATCCTCATTTGGGCAACAACAGACAGCCTGACTATAATATTAACAGTTTTAACATGAGGACAGTTTCGTTGATGTTATAACTCTTCATTGATGGAAAATTGAGTGCAAAACTGTTTATGACAACTGCAGTCCTCAGCCATAAAAGCATTACTGTAAGAGTCCAGAGCATCCTCCAGGTATAACCCTCAACTGTCCTCATGGGGCCGTCCTTCACAGGAGCGGTGCGATAAAACTCCGACCAGACACAGGGCACCAGGATGGACCAAGCAGGTCCAAGGGGCAGAAGAGGCCAGCATCTCAATCCCAGGACCAACATGTAACTCAGAGGGACAGATGGGGGGGGGGGGGGAGAGAGAAAGAAAACGCATGTTGTTAGGTATGCCCTAAAAATGACAAGTATTAAATCTGTGTGGTAGGCTCGCAGAGACGAGAGTCTTTACATCAGGCATAACACACAACAATGGCATGTTAATATGGTAAAGAATATATCATGACCTGTTCTCGCTGGATGCTTGATTGGGTGATGGGAGCACACTCCTCAGCAATGATGAGATGCAGATGGGACCCTTAGGGCTGGCCAAGACAATTCAGTTACATTTCACCGGGTCTGGGACATGCGACAGAAAATCTGACGGACGATTCCCTGCAGGCTACGATAGCCAGTCGAGGTCTCGACATAAGGCTTGATTCGTATTAGAAATGGTCAATGCACAACGTAGGGGATAGCGTATGACTCCCCAAGAACGTCACAAGAAACTAAATTGCTAGAGAGCATAATTTTTTGACACTGAATTTTCCCAATTCAGGGATTATTTTTCTGATTGCAAATTCCAACTCTGGACCCACCAGAGGCAATTATTTATTAATTCATTATTTATTCATTCGCCGCTGGTCAAGGAGGTAGGCTTTTGAGGTCAAAAATAGCAATAATTACTGATCAAGTGGTGAAGGTTTTGGGTTAAGAAGCAGACCATTTAGAGTTTAAGAATGCAATTATGGCTGGTTAAGTGGCTAAGGTCATGGGTCAAGAATTAGAAGATTTTGAGGTTAAAACTGCAATCATTGCTCATAAAGTGGTTAAGGTATTGTATAAAGAATTAGAAGGCTCTCAGGGTAAGCAGCCAATTAAGCCAAGTGGGGGTTTCCAATCAATTAGATTTGTTTTAAGGGCTTTTTGCCAGAACCCCCAAACCTAACCCCAACCTCTACACCTAAACTTAACCGTGACCCCAGGACCAAACTCTTAAACCTAATCTCAACCACTAAAATCAAATCCTGGATCTTTACCTTCCCCTCATTCCATTCCCAAACCCCGGTTGAGGACCATCTGACTGATCACCAACCCCTTCGACCAACATCCAAGATTAAGGTACAGAAGGATTATGTTTGCTGGGGAATGTGGTGTTTGGGCGGTGGGGAGTGGGTGAGTAGATGGACTTTGGACAGGCCCATGCACAATGCAGGCCCCAGCTTATGCTGGAGCAATGGAAACCCTTCACACTAACCCCACTTAACCCTAGCCTTAGCCCCTAACCCAAAACCTAGCCCCAGACAATGACAGAAAAAAACCAAATATAACATGGGGGTACTTACCAGGCACTTGTGCAGCATCAAGCATAGGCCTTGGGAAGGACAGGAGACAACACAGCCCTGGCCTAGGCCAGGATGTGGATTTTTCGTGAAACCCTAACCCCAACTCCTAATCTGACCCTAGTATTTTGTCATGTTTGGGTGTTAAATATTACAAAATACTATTTTTTCGTTGTTCATTGCACAGCAAACAAGTGAAAAAGAACTTTTTTTTTCTTGCCTGCTAGCGATTTGAACTCATACTCAGGATATATATCAGGCACTGTAGTGGTATTTGGTCACATCTGGGTGATGAATACTACACAACACTATTTGCTAGTGGGTACAGGCAGGAAACCATCTGCTGTGCCTAGTGGCTACTGTTACTTATAGTAATAAACAGCCTTGTAGAACAGCAAATAAGATCTTGCTTATTCTGAGCCACAAGCTCTTGAATAAAAGTATTTGGCTCTCCTGTGGATGTTCCATCAGTCTGTGGTCGCCAGTGTCCTGTTTTACACCGTGGTGTGCTGGGGGGGGCAGCACATCCAAGAAGGACACATCCAGGCTGGACAAACTGATCAGGCAGGCCAGCTCTGTGGTTGGCGTGAAGCTGGACTCTCTGGTGACGATGGCAGAGAAGAGGACCATGGACAAACTACTGAGCATCATGGACGATGCCAGTCACCCTCTGCACACCGTCATCAGCAACCAGAAGAGCTTGTTCAGTGACAGAATTCTCCTTCCCAAGTGCAGGACGAACAGACTTAAAAAGTCCTTTGTCCCTCACTTTAATTTATCTAGAAGTTTTTTCTCTATTTTCTATTTATCCTGTAATGATGCTGCTGGAATCTTAATTTCCCTGAGGGAACCCTCCCAAAGGGATCAATAAAGCTCTATCTAATCTAATCAATCTTTCTGCCTGACGAAGGTGTACAATAACAAACATTGCAACAGTAGGCTTGCCTCTTGTTAGGAATGGTAAACTTAGCTTATGCATGACCTAGGGGATGGTGTATAAATCCTCAAAAACCAAGTGGCTATAGAGCACAATTTTTGACACTGAATTTTCCCAATTCAGGGATTATCCCTCTTATTACAGACCCTGACTCTGCAACCACCAAGGGCGAGATAAAGAGTCAGACAATAGATAACAGAGTTGCCAACAAAAGATTTGATTTCACAAACAGACAAAAGCAATGCTTTACACACAGGAACAAAAACAAAAGAAGGTCAAACAAAACATACAAATGCAAACCCAACAACACAACCAACAAGCAGCTTCAAGGGAGTACCAGGAATTCATTACACTGGTACATCTCATATATATATATATATATATATATATATATATATATATATATATATATAGGTGGCACGGTGGTGTAGTGGTTAGCGCTGTCGCCTCACAGCAAGAAGGTCCGGGTTTGAGCCCCGTGGCCGGCGAGGGCCTTTCTGTGCGGAGTTTGCATGTTCTCCCCGTGTCCGCGTGGGTTTCCTCCGGGTGCTCCGGTTTCCCCCACAGTCCAAAGACATGCAGGTTAGGTTAACTGGTGACTCTAAATTGACCGTAGGTGTGAATGTGAATGGTTGTCTGTGTCTATGTGTCAGCCCTGTGATGACCTGGCGACTTGTCCAGGGTGTACCCCGCCTTTCGCCCGTAGTCAGCTGGGATAGGCTCCAGCTTGCCTGCGACCCTGTAGAAGGATAAAGCGGCTAGAGATAATGAGATGAGATTAAATATATATATATATATATATATATATATATATATATATATATATATATATATAACCTGATCCAGTCACCTTGGCAAGGTCTCCACCAGATCATGTCCAGAAAACAATCCCCCCCACCATTTCACACATAACTGGGTTAGGTAACTCAACGAGAAAAGGGCAAAGAGAAAGGCCAGTTCCAGCAATGTTATGATATGCTCCTCTTACATTTGTAGCACCTGCACTCAAGCTTGGCCTTCCAGGATTGGTCTCCACTCCCATGAACAGATTCACCACCAATGTCGTGGGATACTCGTGTTGCCTTCAATGTGAGAATCAATCATCATTATTCACAAGTGATGGAAAAAGAGAGGAGAGTCGCAAATCGTGTACTGGTCACTGTACTGGTTTGTGGTAGTGAAGAAGCTCAGTATGTGGATGATGCTCTGTTTACTGGTCAATCTATATCCCTATCTTCACCTATGGTCATGAGCTATGGATAATAACTGAAGGAAAGAAAGAAAGCACAACTTTATTCATCACATTTGTGAAATTCCTCTCTGCATTTAACCCATCTGAAACAGTGAACACACACACACAAACACACACGTGTGTGGCCACTGTAAGGTTTCCCTACATGGTTGCTACCCTTACCCTCTGTGATAGAGTGACAGGGTAAGAAGCTCAAAAAGCCAGTTGAGGTGGTTTTATTACAAGAATGCCCACTGGTCAGTTCCTGCTACAGTGGTATCAGGCACGTCACACTGGATGGAGACCCCACAGCACCCTGTTGCCTCCACAACCCATACCATTAAAAGTGGAAGGATAACGAATGCATTTCTAACAGACAATGCACATCCCTGCTACCGCGTTAAGCATAATACGGGACGTAATACAAACTACAGAGATAATGAAACGTTTTCAGCTGGCAACTTGTAAATAGTAGTTCTATCTCTCTATTTCTGAAGTTATGCTCTGATCACAGCTCTTATGCACAAACACCCTTTTGTTCTTATTTCTAATACTGTGTTCTGTGCTTTGATTATGAAGGCATATAATACTTCTGTGATAGTAGCATTAATTCAGAAATATGCATTAGGATTTTGGAATAAAACCTATGCTGCCTTTCAAGAAGAAAACTTCTTCCAAGTATATTTCAACAAGACAATGCAAAACCAAATTCTGCGCACATTACAAAGGCATGGTTGTGGAAGAAGAGGGTGCCTGTCCCCTCTGTCCACAATAGAGAATGTGTAGAGAATTCTGAATTCAAATAAATAAAAATTGACAGTGACCCCATACACACCTTAAAAACTGCTTCCAGGTAGAATGAGACAAAACACCTGAAGCGCTTTATCACTTGGTGTCTTCAGTCCCAAAACATCTTTTAAGTGTTGTGAGAAGGAACGGCAAAATTAAGTCGTACATGCATTACCGTCCCAGCTTTTTTGAAATGTGATACAAGAATCAAAATTGAAATGTGTTTATTTTGAAAATACAATAAAATTAACAAGGTAAAACATCAAATAATGTGCTGTTGTATTAAAGTGCAATACAGGTCAAATATTATTTACAAATAATTGTTTTCAGTTTTAATTTCATTTTCAACATACCATCCCATTTTTTTTTTTCATTTAGAGGTTGTAGTTTATAACAATTTTGGCTTTAGATCAGTAAATATACATACATAGTATTTGGTTAAATCTATAACACTGACCATACTATTCACTGTTTTGAGAAGGTAAACATCGATGTACTCGCAGCAACTGTTGTTCTGCAATTTCAGTTCAAAATGTTGCTTGAAGGTTTGAAGTTTACTACAGTAGAACAGAAACAACAGCCACTCAGGCCTGTAACCACAAAAATGTAGTAATTATCTTTACATGCTATGACAGAGCAAACAAGACATTTTTTTTCTTCTTCGTTTTGTCAAACCTCACAAGGTGGGGAAATAATGCGATTGCAAATTAACATTTACAAGGAACCCTGAATGCGGCATCAGAGACACTGGCTAATCCATATCTCAAGAACATGCTGAGTTCTATAGATCTCAATGCAATGATTACACATCAAAATACTGCAGCTTCAGCTGAAGTAAGTTGACTGAAGAATCAGGAGACCAAAAGCCAGGATTTAATAAAAGAGATTATTTATTGGGCCCACAAAGACAACCTTGGCAACAATCTTAGTCTTGGTCTAGGTCTAAACAGAAGTCGAACACAGCCAGCTTATATTCTGATGTTGATGTGTACATGTAAAGGACACACTCTAGACCAGATAAATAATACCCAAGGCTAAAAGAAAACATGAATAAAGACAATCATCTTGACCCAATAAACCGATGTTTACATTATGAATGAGCAAAGTACAGACATATGCACTGTGAGTGAACTAAGACCCTTACTGGATACACAAATTGTTATAATCATCGAGATCAATTCAATCACTGAAAAACAGAAAATACTACATCAATTGACAGTTAAGCACCAGGTGGTTAGCTATGTGCCGAGGCCCCGTGGTCCAAGCCTTGGCTAGTAGGCGGTGATAGGATTGGCCTGAACTGCATGCCTTTTGCATTGCATCAATGGTGGTGTCACCAGGCATTCTTGTTTAGAAAAAAAGAAAGCAACTCCCATTGTACTCTGACTCTTAGAGGACTAAATTGGTTCTTTCAAGTCCTTCTTTCACACATGCTGAAGCTGTCAAATGTTTGTGCTGTACATTCATGTCACTGGATCTGCACGATGTATACTTCCATATTCACTACCACCCCAGAACACTGGTATGTCTTGAGTTCAAACCTTTGCCTTTTAGGCTCTCGAGAGCCCTACAGGCATTTTCGACATTCCAATGGCCAGAAGTGGCAGGATCCTCCTGTGCCTCCACCAGTGTGCAGGCCATTCTAGACAAGTTACATCTCACATTTTCAGGCTCAAGGTACACTCTCTGGTGTTAATGCACACCAACACCAAAGCACCAAATTAACAGGTGTTGAGCTGGTTTCAATGAGGATGGTAAGCAACATTATGCCACACTTCCCCGCTGGATGGAAATCTTCACTACAGGTGCTAAACTCACAGGATGTGGTCCCCCCCATGAAATGCAAGGCTGAGGAATGTAATCATAACTTTATAAATAGGTTATGAACTATGAGTCCGATGTCCTGGAGCATGAATCAACAAAATCCAACAGCCTTTCTATCAATAGTTGGGACTCCGTTACAGTATTTTATGGCTAGAGGAAGTAAATCATGCACAGAATCTTTCAATGAACTGAAAATGTTGGTACTGTTTCTACTCTTCACATGTGACTTGAGTTTGATGACAATTAAACTGTCTGGTATCTCACTGGCTCTGTTTTAGTTCTGTTTTAACCCTAATGCTGCAGTACTACACTGATAATAGTGTTGTAATTAATGCATTACTTGCATGGTGATGATGGCCTGGCTGTGGCCAAATGGTAAGAGAAGCAGTTTTGGGACCAAAAGGTTGCTGGTTTGATTCCCTAGACCAGCAGGAATGGCTGAAGTGCCCTTGAGCAAGGCACCTAACCCCTAACTGCTCTCCAGGCTGCTCTGGGTGTGTTGTACATCACTCTGAATAAAAGCTAAAAGCCATTAATGTAATAAATGTTGTGACTACTTACGGTCAAAAGAAAAACAATGGTCTTATTTTAAACATTACCATTAGATTATATATTTTATCATCCACAGAAAGTAAAGATAATTAAAATGGGAAATTCAGTTCAAAATACAGCAACAATAAACATATATACTCACCAGCCAGTTTATCAGGTACACCCATACACCTGCTGTTATGCAGTTCTTCAATTTGCCAATCCCTTGACAACAATACAATGCATAAAATCACGCAGATACAAATCAAGAGCTTCAGTTAACGTTCACTTCAAACATCAGAATGGGAAAAATTGTGATGTCTGTAACTTTCACTGTGGCATGGGTGTTGGTGCTAGATGGACTGGTTTGAGTATTTCAGAAACTGCTGATCTCCTGGGGTTCTCTCACACAACAGTCTCTAGAGTTTACGCAGAATGGTGCCAAAAACACTGAGTGAGCGATGGTTCTGTGGGTGGAAACATCTCGTTAATAAGAGAGGGTCAGAGGAAAATGGCCAGATTGGTTCGAGCTGGCAGGAAGGATATAGTAACCCATATAGTCACTCTTTACAACCGTGGTGAGCAGAAAAGCATTTCAGCATGCAACAGCAGAAGACCACATTGGGTTCCACTCCTGCCAGCCAAAAGGAATCTTAGAATCAAGAACAAGTTCCTATTAAAAGTGGTCGGTGAGTGTATAAATTGACAACTTTACATGTACCATAGAATGGAAATTCCTATTTGCATTGGCATAGTTGAAAAAGGAGAGTTCAGTACACGGAACTGGTGTATCTTGAAACGCAAACACGGTTGTCCCCTCTTTCAAATGCAAATCCTGTATATGCAAAAGAGGGTGGTAAAATAGGCCAATTCCAAAATCCGGAAGCATTTCGTAACTTCTAAGATTCATTAATATTCATGCACAAAAAGTTGCATCCACCAGTCCACGTTCAAGTTCAAGCTACAGTACATTACCATGGACCTGCACAGCCATTACACTAGTTCTGCAGTTATGGTTATGAACAGAACAAGGACAACCATCACTGCACAATCACAACAAGATTAAGGGTGTTTGGTGCACCAGTCATTGTTGATATCGATATTCCTGCTCTTACTGGAGTCCTTTGTTCGGTCCACGAGGTGTAGCATTCTACAAGAACCTGCAAGTAGCTACGCATACTGTGTGATTTTATTCACTTTTTGATGATTTAAGCCAGATCAAAGAAATGGCTTGCATTGTCATAAATCAACAATATCACATGCATCTTTATCAACCCTTTTGTCAAGTAAATCTCTCATTTAAATTTCATCAACAAGACATAACTTAAAAAATAACTAGTTCGGTTACTTAGAGAAACATCCATTCTAACTCTCCATTTCACCATGTTGCTTTGAGTCACAGCCAGGGTTGTCAGATTTATATTAAAGTTTGGGAAATTTCTAATAATATTTGGACTGTAAAAAAAATCCTGTGTGTTCAGACTGACAATTGCTTTATGATGAATGAGTTTGAAATAACTACTTGATTGAATTACATAAAAAAATATCCGGCAACCCTGGCTATCGTGGTGCCTGTGTGAACCATCGCGCTGCAAAAAAGCAAATCAGAGCAGAACTCATCAATACAGTAATGAGAGCACCAAAAAGGGAATACAGCTCGTCTCATTATAGGGCCAAATCATACTTTCTATCAGACATCAGAGAATTTCAAATACTGAATAAATGCATTCCACTGCCACTTTAAATCATGCATTGAGTTAGTGCACTTGTGGGTCTCGAATCTAATGGAATATGTCTTTCCACACTACGAGCAGTGATACCGTCTCTCTCCTGTGTGAATCCGCTGATGTCTCTGGAGCTGACTCTGTGTCGTAAAACTCCTTCCACACTGTGAGCAGTGATGCGGCTTCTCTCCTGTGTGAATGCGCTGGTGTAATTGAAGAGAACTCTGATGAGTAAAACTCTTTCCACACTGTGTGCAGTGATACGGTTTCTCTCCTGTGTGAATACGCTGGTGTCGCTGGAGATCAGTATGACGAATAAAATGCTTTCCACACTGTGAGCAGTGATACGGTCTCTCTCCTGTGTGAATGCGCTGGTGTAACTGGAGAGAACTCTGACGAGTAAAACTCTTTCCACACTGTGAACAGTGATACGGCTTCTCTCCTGTATGAATCCACTGGTGTTCTTGGAGATGACTCTGTCTCGTAAAACTCTTTCCACACTGTGAGCAGTGATACGGCTTCTCTGCTGTGTGAATCCACTGGTGTCGTTGGAGTTTATACTGTTGAGTAAAACTCTTTCCACACTGTGAGCAGTGATATGGCTTCTCTCCGGTATGAATGTGTTGGTGTCGCTGGTGATCGGTGCGACGAGTAAAACGCATCCCACATTGTGAGCAGTGATATGGCTTCTCTCCGGTATGAATGTGTTGGTGTCGCTGGTGATCGCTGCGACGAGTAAAACGCATCCCACATTGTGAGCAGTGATACGGCTTCTCTCCGGCATGAATGTGTTGGTGTCGCTGGTGATCGCTGCGACGAGTAAAACGCATCCCACATTGTGAGCAGTGATATGGCTTCTCGCCTGTGTGAATATGCTGATGTAATCGGAGATTATTCTGTGTCGTAAAACTCTTTCCACACTGTGAGCAGTGATACGGCTTCTCTCCTGTGTGAAACCACTGGTGTTGTTTGAGATGAGATTGTGTCCTAAAACTCTTTCCACACTGTGAGCAGTGATGTGGCTTCTCTCTTGTGTGAATCCTCTGGTGAGTTTTGAGTGCATTCTGATGACAAAAACTCTTTCCACAGTCTGAACAGTGGTGAATTTCCTTCTGCATATCATTGTGAGAAGTTTCAGAACTGAAAGGATCAGATGATGTTGGCTGACGACTGGAGCCCTCGGAGGGTATCTGAAGCTTACATTTAATCTCTCCTGATTCCCGAAGTCTTTCATACTCTTCGTAGTGGCATTTCTGGATGTGTTTGTGGAGATACATTTGAGATGCATAGGAACGAGGACATGTGGAGCAGGAAAAGACTTGCAGCAGAGTGTTGTTTACTGCTGGGGAATATCAGAATATCAATATCAGAAACTGAAGATGAAATGCAACAAGATAATAAAAAGTAAGAACACTATCCCAGTGTAAAGGAGTGTTTGAGGCGAAATAAAAATACTCCAGATTCTAGAATGAAGTCTTACTAATCTGTAATTTAAGAAACCAACAACAGAGAATAAGTGGATCTGGAAATGACTCTGTGTGCAGATTCACAAGGCTCAGGGACACCAGCATGGATTTGAGAACCAAAAAAAAAAAATGCAGACAGCTGCTGGTGATGACAAATCATACAATTCCTGAAACAGCTGCTGGAAACCCATGCCGTGAGAACAGAACCAGACAGGTTAGCCCAGCCATGCAAATAGTACAGAATAAAATAAAATGGGATATGCCAGTGGTATTAAATGATTAGAGAATCTCACAGATCCTGCATCTTACATTGTCAGAATAATGTAGTGATGCAGTCCTCAAAGGAAGTACTGTACATCAATGCCAAATAATTCTCACTGGCACTTTTAGCCAGCTTCTTCCATGCTTAGACCAAAAAAAACATGTCTGAGAATGAATACATAGCAGCCTCTAGCTAGGAATACTGGTGGATTTAATAAGGTGTTAGAACAGTCAACAATAGCCACATCCCCATTAGAGATGAAATAGTATGAAAATCATACTGACCAAATCATCAGTATTATTGCAGTATTGTTATGTGCTGAAAATGTTCAAAAAGTACGAATATATAAACTGAAATATCTCATTAAGTTTTATATTGAAAACCACAAAATTAGCAATACTATGAACTTTTTGTTTGCATAAACATTAAAATAACATTACGGCTGACACCAACAACTATTTTTCTATCAATTAACCTATCGACTATTTTACAGAATCATGAAAAAATAAGCAGTATTTTCTGCTCAGAGATGCTGAGGAGCTTGTCCGCTCATGGCACCGAAACTACACCCAGTCATGGGAAATATGCAGTCTCCAATAATATCTGGCTGCAGAGTCACAGAGCTGCAGTTTTAGACCCCGCAATTTTAAAAGAGCAGTTTTAGGCCATTGGCATTCAGCGCCACATTTATCTTAGTGATTATTAGGTTACAGCAATATTAACAAGCATGAAAAGCAAGCAAAACTAAACTCACTCTCACTGCGCACAGAAAAAGTGGCATGTGGATCTGTGCCAATCTGTCTCCAACATACAAAACCCAGAAAATAATAAAACCAGCTAAATTCTGTCTTACCTTTCCTCAGGAGAGCTGGTGTTTCAATCAAGCTAGCTGAGTCAATTTTTAGATTCATGATAGCCAGAGGCACACATGCTTGCTTACATGATGGGTGAAAACTGGCCAAAACTAGTGGCTCTAGAGGAGTGCTCTGGTTATAGTAGACTCCACTGCACAACACACTTTCAGCCCAGAAACATTGTTAAGCTAAGAATTAGCTTTTAAATTTTTAAATAAATTGCACATTTATTATACTTGTAATGCCTTAAAACAAACAAACAAACAAACAAAACAAACAAACAAACAAACAACTGAATAGTCTCACTCTAAAGTACCCAAGTAACGTTTTGTTCTTTGATTATCTAACCCACCTGCATTAATCAAAAGGTACAGGTTATTTATTAGTGCTACAATTATGAAGACAAGAGCTGGAGGTCGAGCCTTTTCCTACAAAGCTCCCCAACTTTGGAACAATCTTCCAATTACTGTTTACAGACCGAGACACTGCCTCAATTTTAATTCTAAACATATTTTGTTAAATAGCTTTTATCTAGGGTGAAGGTGCAGATCTTTTTTTTTTTTTTGGGGGGGGGGGGGGGGGGTCATGACTCAAAGAGCCACAGTTGAGTTAGATATGGTAGTTCTCATGCCTGATGGGATGCCAGTGACTGAGCCAGACAAACATGTACCATCGTTACACTCTATTAACAAATTTCACACTTTACCAATAAAATACATTCAATTTCAGTTCAAGGTCATTATTTGGTGATTAAATAATTAACACAGAGGTTACATCCTAAATGACATCCTTGTGGCGGCTGGGGTACAGTTGACTGCCAGTTTGCGAACGGAGGGCAAGGCCGGGGAAGGTGAGTGGCAAAATTATCACACCTGTGTCAAATTAATTGTGTGTGTGTGTGTGTGTGTGTGTGTGTGTGTGTGTGTGTGTGAGAGAGAGAGAGAGAGAGAGTGAGTGAGTGAGTGAGTGAGTGAGAGAGAGAGAGAGAGAGAGATGTCTTACAGCGACAGCTGAGGGCTTATACTTAGAGAGGAAGCAGAGAGGAAGAGAGAGCTTCCCCGCACACTGTGTTGGTGTATGTGCACGTGTGTCCAAAAGTAAATTGTTGAGAAGCTGAAAAGCTTAAATAAAGTTGCCACAGTAATAAACTCACTTGTCCCATTGCTTCAGTGTCCCACCACTCCCAACAAAAGTGCTACATTGGTGCCAAAATCTGGGACACTGAAGTGAACTGCTGACATGGAGTCCTCACCGTTTAAAGAGATCATCCACGCCTTCGCCGCCATTCAGCAGAACCAGCACCAGGCACTGGTTGCACTACACAACAAGCAGGACCAGCACTTTAAAGTGCTGCTGCAGGCCCAGCAGGAGAATAACCAGGTGGTCCAGAATCTGCTCATGTCGGCAGCTCCCCCCTTGTTACGCTGACAAAGGTGGGGCCTCACAAAGACCCAAAAGCCTTCCTCGCTCTCTTTGAGCAAGTCGCGGAGGCGTGGGGGTGGCCGGTCAAGCAGTGAGCAGCACGCCTACTATTGCTCCTGACTGGAGAAGCACAGCTCGCACCACAGCAACTACACCGGGACAGCAAGCTGGAGTAGCCTCCTTTGAAGAGAGCCATACTGCAATGCATCCGCTGCACTCCCAAGCAACGTCATCAGTGCGTCCGTGCGCCAAGTCTGGAGGAGGTCAGCCGGCCATTCGCATTCAGTCAGCAGCTAGCTCTGGAACACCTGCCGGCAGTGGCTGAGGGTGGAAGGTCATGACATCGAAGAGATGATCAGCACGGTCGCACTGGAACAATTCATCGCTTGACTGCCAGGAGGAACAGCTAAGTGGGTCCAATACCACCACCCAGCATCGCAGAATAGAGCCATCAGTCTGGCTGAGGACTATCTGGCAGCGGTTCCAGTGGCAGGCAGGAAGCCTGCCTCTTCTCTCCCTTGCCCTGTTCCTGCACCATGGACTCGAGGATCAATTCCACACAGCCAGCTCGCCGAGCCCATGGTTCCTCTTCCCCTCGTGTTTCTTTGTCTCCTCCCCCTCAGGTGAGTGATCCCCAAGCCACCGGTGCAGAGGTGAGGCCCAGGCTAGTGTGCTGGCGCTGAGGGGAGCCTTGGCACTTCCAAGACCAATTCCATGCAATGGAGCTGGAGGCAGTGGTCCAAATACTTGACGCACCAGAGACCACCCCAATCAAGCTGGAGCATACTGTGTTATGAGTATCCAAGAGGGTGCCTGCCACACACTGCTGGATTCAGGCTGTAATCAGACCTCCATCTACCAAAGCTTGCCATAGTGATGGATAGCTTGACGGACGAAGTGAGGCAAGAGTCACCATGGAACATGATGTTTGCGGATGATATTGTGATATATGGTGAAAGTAGAAAGGAGGCCGAGTTGGGTTTGGAGAGATGGAGTTATGCATTGGAACGAAGAGGAATGAAGGTGAGCAGTAGCAAAACAGAATACATGTGCATCAATGAGAATGGGGATGAGAGTGTAGTAAAGATGCAAGGAGTAGACAAAGAAAGTTGGTGAATTCAAGTACCTGGGGTCAACTGTACAGGAAAATGGGGGCTGCAATAGTGAGTTGAGAAAGAGAGTGCAGGCAGGGTGGAGCAGTTGGAGAAGGATTTCGGGAGTCATTTGTGATAGGAAAGTCCCCACAAAAATGAAAGGTAAGATGTATAAGACAGTAGTGAGACCAGCTATGATGTATGGATTGGAGACCGTACTCTTAACGAAGAGACAGGATGCAAAATTGGAGGTGGCGGAGTTGAGGATGTTAAGGTTTGCGATGGGAGTGACCAGGTTGGACAGGATAAGGAACGAGCACATCAAAGGGACAGCACATGTGGAGAGCTTGGGAATTAAGCTAAGAGAGATGAGACTGAGATGGTATGGGTACATCCTGAGAAGAGATGCAGAGCATGCTGGAAGGAGAATGTCGAGGATGGAGCTGCCAGGTACACAAAAATGAGGAAGGCCAAAGAGAAGATAAATGGATGTGGTGAGAGAGGACATGAAAGTGGCAGGTGTGGTAGAGAAGGATACGGAACACAGGGCACAATGGAGACAAAAGATCCGCTGTGGCGACCCCTAATCGGGAGCAGCCAAAAGAAGTTGTTCTTGATTGTGTAGGTCCACTTCCATGGTCAAAAAGTGGTAGCAATTGGGTCAATCCATGTGAAATCACCAGAGGCCTCACCACTGACCATCTCAGATTTGCTTCATACTTTCTGGAAATATTGTCAGTGTGCCCAATAAATAGTGTACAAAATTTTAGGCTTGCACCTTCATTAGTTTCTAAGATATAGGGGCTTAAAAAAGGGGCGTGGCCTCAATTTCACTGTTGAAACGCGTGCTACAAAAAATGGACCTAACTTCCATAAGTCATTACTTGTTCAAAAGAAATCAAACTTTCTGATTTATTACGCTTTAAAAAAAATTGAGCCTTTAATTCAAATGCATATTACAAATGTATGACAAGGTCTACCATAAAAACAAATTATACCACTGGAAAGAGCTTGTTTTGTTTAGCAAATGCACAAAATATGAAGTTGGTACCCTAAACCAAACTATAAATATTAAGGTATCAAGTATGGCATGTTTTACGATAGACGGAAATGCTGTTTTAAGGCATATAATCTACTAGCAGACAAACTAGCAAAACATCATTTCATTGCCAAACACCAGAGTGGATATTTGAAGAATTTGAAGGAAAATCTGTCAGCGGATGAATGTATTAAGCTTTTGGATTTTGCCGAAAACTATTCATTCTGTGTACAGGATTCTGCCCAGGGATACCACTGGGACAACAGCCAATGCACTCTTCATCCATTTGCAGTGTACATTAGAGCAAAGAATGAAGATGGTACAAAAGTAACAAAATGCATCTCTCTCTGCATAATAAGTGACTGCCTTAAGCGTGATACAGTGGCCATGCATGCATTCTTAAAAAAGGTTTTACCATATGTATGCCATTTACATCCCCAGCTGAAAAAGGTCACTTACTTCAGTGATGGATCAGCAGCCCAATACAAAAACTATAAAAATTCCACAAATCTAATAAAGCATGCAGACGATTTTGGACTTTTGGCAGAATGGCATTTCTTTGCCACTTCTCATGGTAAATCACGCTGTGATGGTATTGGAGGCACTGTAAAGCAGTCAGCAGCTCGAGCTAGCTTACAGGCAGTCACGAGTGATCACATACAAACCCCATCTGATCTGTTTTTGTGAGCAGAAAAACATATCAAGAACATCCATTTCATCTGGGTTGGTACAGGGGAAGTTATGGAGAGTGGAAAAGCATTGGAGACAAGATTTTCAAGGTCAGCTACTATTCCTGGAACAGGAGACAACCACTCATTCGTTCCAATCATGTTCAACCAGCTGCAGGTCAGCAGGGTGTCAGGTGGTCCTAGCTTCATTGTGGATATGAGTGGGACTCGGCCACAAGTAATGCATAAAACCCCTGTTAAATCAGCAATCTCTCTGGCAGATACAATTCCTGGTAAATATGCTGTATGTTTGTATGACAGACAGTGGTGGATAGGCAACATTCATGAATTATCAGAGGAGGAACAAGATGTACAAGTAACATTTATGCATCCTCATGGTCCCTTTCAGACTTACTGAAAGGGACCAGGAGAGAGGATAACTGTTGGGTCCCTCTGGTGCATGTCATGAAAATTATTGATGCCCCACTTACATCAACTGGCAGGCAGTATAAACTTCCATCTGATGTGGAAAAGCAAACCAATACACTGTAAGCTCTTCAAATAAAGTATTTTTAAGGTTATTTTTCCTGCACTGTAGGTTTGTAATTGTATTGTAATATGCCTTAAAACAGCATTTCCGTCTATCGTAAAACATGCTGTACTTGATACCTTAATATTTAGAGTTTGGTTTAGGGTACCAACTTCATATTTTGTGCATTTGCTAATCAAAACAAGCTCTTTCCAGTGGTATAGTTGTTTTTATGGTAGACCTTGTCATACATTTGTCATATGCATTTGAATTATAGGCGCAAAATGTTTTTTTTTTTTTTAAAGCGTAATAAATCAGAAAGTTTGATTTATTTTGAACACATACCTAATTGCCTAAAGAGTAGTATAACATGAGTAATAAATAAGAAAATTTGAAAGATCCGGTGTGCTTTAATGTGGAGATATGGAGCGTCAAAGTTGCTCCAAAGCACATTTATGATTTTCAGCAAGCCATAACTTGGCAAATATTGAACTGTGAACTTTCTATTTTAGTATTTAAAGGCGTCTGGCAATGAAGAACAATCCTTGAAAATTTCATGTATCTTGCATGAATAGTTTAAAAGTAATGACTTATGGAATTTAGGTCCGTTTTCTGTAGCACGCGTTTCAACAGTGAAATTGAGGCCATGCCCCTTTTTTAAAGCCCGTATATCTCAGAAACTAATGAAGGTACAAGCCTAAAATTTTGTACGCTATTTATTGGGCACACTGACAATATTTCCAGAAAGTATGAAACAAATCTGAGATGGTTAGTGGCGAACATTTTTCTAAATCTGTTGATTTGGGGCTGAATTACCCAATTATATATTCACCATCATGTGCTTAAATACTCGTTAACCCTAGGCATATCCTTTGCGCACCATCACGACTAAAGCAGTACTTAAAGCCTTGTCTCAGTTTGTCAATTTTTGGAATACCCAGGTTTGTGCAAAGTCATCAAGGATCCAATTTCACCTCATGTGTTTTTACTGAGGTACTGAACAACTGCGTATTCAGCACCTTACTTCAACAGCCTATCATGCTCAGTCTCAATTGAGAGGTTTCATCAGACTATGAAGTCTCTCTTGCGTGCCCGTGTTCAAGCTAGATGCAGACTGGGAAGAATCCTTACCATGGCTTATGCTCACGGCCCGAGAAGTAAATGTGGCTGGGGACTGTAGTTGACTTGCTGACTTTGGGAGTGCGGTTGTCATGAACAGTTTTGCGCTCGGGTTTCCGTTGGTGGGGGGTTTATAGCATCAATGAAGCCGACTTTATGTTAGGACTGTTAATGTTATAGTCATGTCTGTTGTTGCCCAAATGAGGATGGGTTCCCTTTTGAGTCTGGTTCCTCTCGAGGTTTCTTCCTCATGTCATCTGAGAGAGTTTTTCCTTGCCACCATCGCCACAGGCTTGCTCACTGGGGATAGATTAGGGATAAAATTAGCTCATGTTTTAAGTTGTTCAAATTCTGTAAAGCTGCTTTGCGACAATGTTTATTGTTAAAAGCGCTATACAAATAATCTTGACTTAATTCAAAAAAAGAGTACAAGTTTTAGCCCAAATGATTTGGTTTTTGGTCATAAGGTTCAGGGGATCCTGTCTGTCTTGAGTGGGGTGGGACATAAAACTGAATCGCTTAGGAGTATTGAAGCTTATGCGAATAGCTTCAAAAGATAGATTATTTCGAGTGCAGGAAATTGCGAGGCAAAATCTACAATGCGCACAGCGAAAAATGAAGCACATATGACCGCACAGTAGAGTTTCGCTCATTTGAAGAGGGGGATCGAGTCCTTATGCTTCGCCCATTAGTCGGTTCACTTTTTGAGTCCAAGTTTTATGGTCCTTACACAGTTGTTTGCAAAGTGTCGAGCGAGAATTATTTAGTTTCCACACCATCTTGTAGGAAAAAGGCAATATCATGTAAATATGATTAAGCCTTATTATGATTTGATTTGTGTCAAGCCAGTTTTAACTTGTGCTCTGGCGCTTGATTGTGACCTATGTAAAGAAATAGGGGATGAACTGGTGTCACCTAATGATGGCATTTTAAGGGGGCGATTGAAAAATTCAGAATGTTTAGCACAGCTAGAGCGTTTATTAGCATATCTACTAGCATCTCAGCAGGCTGAGCTGATATAGCTTATTAATAAATACCCTGCTCTGTTTGGTGACACACCATTGAGAGCAACTTGGATGGAGCATGATGTTGATGTGGGTGACACTGCTGCTATTGGGCAATGTTTTTGTCGCGTGTCCCCAGAGAAGCGAAAACTGTTGGAATCTGAGATTCAGTACATGCTAGAAAATATCATCACTGTGCCTTCCTCTTCTGCGTGGGCATCGCCGTGCATTCTTGATAAATCTGACAAGCCAATTCGTTTCTGCACAGATTTTCGAAAAGTAAATAGTGTCAATAAAAGTGATTATTTTCTGTTACCCTGCATTGAAGACTGTATTGATGATGAAGTAGGTTTGGCCAAATTTGTGACAAAACTGGACCTTTTAAAAGGCTACTGGCAAGTGCCGCTACCACCAAGAGCAAGGGACATCTTGTCTTTTATCACCCCGTTTGGGCTCTATTCTTATACAGTAATGAATTTCAGTTTATGAAACGCCCCAGCCTCTTTTCAGAGGCTTAGGAATCATGTAATTTTAGGTTTAGCCAGGTGTGTGGTTTACCTTGATGATTTGGGCGGCACGGTGGTGTAGTGGTTAGCACGGTCACCTCACAGCAAGAAGGTTCCGGGTTCGAGCCCAGCGGCCGGCGAGGGCCTTTCTGTGTGGAGTTTGCATGTTCTCCCCGTGTCTGTGTGGGTTTCCTCCGGGTGCTCCGGTTTCCCCCACAGTCCAAAGACATGCAGTTAGGTTGACGTGGGGCAGCCTTGGGCTGAGGTGCCCTTGAGTGAGGCACCTAACCCCTGACTGCTCCCCGGGCTCTGTGTGTGGCTGCCCACTGCTCTGGGTGTGTGCGTGTGTTCACTGCTTCAGATGGGTTAAATGGGATGAATTTCACTGTGCTTGAAGTGTGCATGTGACAAATAAAGGTTTCTTCTTTCTTCTTAGGCAGCTGTGGCAGGGCATTCAGGCAATACTAAACTACAGGGGCTGTGCTGTGTCAGCCGGGGACTCAGATGCGGCACTTGCGGAGGAGCTGAACAGCTTCTTCGCCCGCTTTGAAGCTCAGGCGCAGCACACAGCCAAACCACCCCCCGGACCATCTCCCCAGCTCCCACTACAGCTCACACCTCGCCCCAGCACTCCACCCCAACTTCAACCGACAGCAATCATTGGCACTCCCCCGCTCATTCTGAAGGTCGAGCCTGAGGATGTGAGACGGGTGCTCCAGGCTGTAAACCCCAGGAAGGCAACTGGCCCGGATGGCGTACCAGGGAAGGTGCTCAAGGCCTGTGCTGACCAACTTGCACAGGTCTTCACGGACATCTTCAACAGGTCACTGGAACAAGCCATCATCCCGACCTGTTTGAAGTCTGCCACCATCATCCCAGCCCCCAAAAAGTCACCCACAGCTAGCCTCAACGACTACCGCCCCGTAGCACTCACCCCCGTCATAACGAAGTGCTTTGAGAAACTGGTCTTGCACCACATAAAAACCTGTCTCCCCCCCACCCTGGACCCCCACCAGTTTGCATACAGGCCTAACAGATCGACTGAGGATGCAATAGCCACTGCTCTCCACTCTGTGCTGAGCCATCTGGAGAGACAAGGGAGCTATGTCAGAATGCTTTTCATCGACTACAGCTCAGCTTTCAACACCATAATACCGGACATCCTGATCCCCAAGCTAACCAGCCTGGGGCTCCCATCATCCACCTGCTCCTGGATCAAAGACTTTCTAATCAACCAACCCCAACAGGTGAAGCTGGGCCACCACCTTTCATCTGTCCGCACCCTCAGCACTGGCTCACCGCAGGGCTGCGTGCTGAGCCCACTCCTGTACTCGCTCTACACATACGACTGCAGCGCAACCCACCCAGAGAACATCATCGTCAAATTCGCTGACGACACAACAGTGGTGGGGATGATAACGGGGGGAATGAGGAGGCCTACAGAGATGAGGTCCTGAACCTGGAGAGGTGGTGTGCAACCAACAACTTAGCACTGAACATCTCTAAGACAAAGGAACTCATCCTGGACTTCCGGCGGAACAGCGCTACCCCTGCCCCCCTGTATATCAACGGCGAGTGTGTTGAGCGAGTGCAGACCTTCAAATTCCTGGGTGTCCACATCTCTGCTGACCTCTCCTGGTCAACCAACACGTCAGCCCTGGTCAAGAAGGCCCAGCAGCGGCTACACTACCTCAGAGTGCTCAAGAGGGAGCAACTGAGCACAAGCCTGCTGGTGACCTTCTACCACTCCACCATAGAGAGTCTGCTGACCTACGCAGTGTCAGTGTGGCACTCTAGCTGCACAGTGGCTGACAGGAAGAGGCTGCAGAGGGTGACCAACACTGCACAAAGGATCATCGGCAGCCCTCTGCCTTCCTTAACTGACATCTACAACTCATACCGGCTCAGACGTCGCCCGGGTCAACAAGGTCTGCGTCAGTTGCTAGGGAACCAGGGCAAACTGATGAGAAATGGGCTACTGAAACAAGACATCGATGGACGAGGACAGAAAATACGGATTTGCTGGAATGCTACTATACAAGCAATCCCAGAGAGAGGGGATACATGCAGCGAATGTGGGACCATTGGATACTTCGAAACCCACAATCAAGGCTAACAAAGAAACAGCTATTAGCCCAGTGTTCCAACATCCGTCATCGAAATCTACTATCACAACTAGAGATTAATGAAATACAACAACGATGCTACGGAAAGGGGGAGCCAGGAAGACAGGTCAGCGGGGAGATGTCATCATCCCCACAACCAGAGATTGGGTACCAAGCCCCAACAGCTAACAGCCTCAACACAAGAGCTGCTGACCTGAGAAGGAAGATCGTGACCCAACTGGAAACCTGGAGCCCCCGACGAATACCGAAGCTGAGTTGCCAAGTACCTTCAGAAGATCTACTAGTAGATGTGAATGCTGCTCTGAAGACAATCCCCACAAGAACCATCACTGAGACCAACAAGCTGATACACAGTACAGCAACAGTAATCATGGAGATCATTGGACACAAGGTGGGCTCGGGACATAACAAACAGTATCCACCATGGAAGAGACGATTAGAGGCCAAGATAAAGGCATGTAGGTATCATGCCGCCATCTTGTGTCAGAACTACAATTCCCAGGCAACTTCCGTGTGACCTACGTCACGCGTGGGCGGGAGCACCTACGTCAGTCTGCCATGCACGCATAAATCCAAGCGGAAGCTCCCCCATCTTTGTCTCTCTCGTCTGGCTTCCGATGAATCTGGACGTATAAAGAGGCGCTCTCCACCCAAAAAGACGTCTTCTTTCTTGCAAGATCCATCACTCAGCGCGATCTTCTTACCCTTGGCAAAGGTAAACTCTAGAGTCGCGCGATCTTTAAACTCAACCTGAGTTACAACCGGTTTACTTGCATTAGAAGTGACGTCACGACTGCAGCCCAGGCAGTTAAAAGTTAAGGAGCGATTGAATCCTTTTTAACTCAAAAGCGCTGTGCATCTTATTCTGATCAGAGACTTTTCCTCACGAACGCTGAGGTTCGGACCAAGAATCCTCTGCTTTCCACGGGAACCACCCAAGTGCTCCGCTGGACCAGAAAGTTTCTACGCCTCCATCACGAGCGGCTCACGTGCTCCCACGGCGAGGCCCGAGACTACACCGGCGAATAGTTCTTCATATCTTGCTAAAGGCAGGATTAAGTAAGATTTTGGCATTTGGGCATAATTAGGATAGTCTTAGGAATTTGCTTTTATTTGAAATAGTGTGAATTTAAACCCAGGTTTATGTTACACTGTTAGACACGCAGCGTGTTGATTTATTTTGGTTCTATGTTCTCTCAATTGTTTAATAGATAGGCTGCGCATGCTTCTCTCTCTCTTATTCTTACTAACATTATAATTTCATTATTATACATCTTGATCTCATTAAGATTTCAGTGGATTCAGTATGGTTATGAGCTAGTGGGTTAGCTACAGTTTCCTTTTTGTCTGCTTAGCAACACAAAGCTAATCAAGGCCTACCATGTGCTCAGCAGGCCATCAGGCCTGATAAACCACACCTCAGCTAGAAATCCACAAGCCAGCTTTTAGTTAGCTACGGCTAATACCCTTGTCTTTAGCAACACGTGCTCAGTAGGCCTCACCAGGCCTAACAGACACACTTTAGCTAGGCCATAGGGCCTTTAGCAAACACACACTAGCAACACAAGGCTAATCTAGGCCTCCACCACGTGTAGTTAGCTACACGAGGCTAAACACATGGTCAAGTCCTACACACACACACACACACACACACACACACACACACACACACACACTGTTTTAGCTAGCCACAAGCTAGGCCATACACACACACCACACATGTATATACACCTCACTGCTTGTATATATTGATTATCCATTTTTTAATCTTTGTATAATAAATTCATTTATTATCAAAGCTGTGTGTATTCATCTTGTTGGTGAACAATATGTGAAGTCCCCAATCTTCTCAAAGAATTCAGAAAGGGTGCATATGTTATGTAATATGGTAAGTGATCGTAATAATTTGGAAATATACCATAATCTAGCTGTTTGGTAATTTATCCAGGATTCATGGTATGAGTCATTGAACGATTCCCTAAATGATTCATTGAACAATTCCCTAAATGATTCACTAAATGATTCATTGAACAATTCACTGAACGATTCACTTCAAATGAGAGTGATTCTATGGTATGATTCAATTCAAACGAGTCAAATTAAACGATTCAATGGGATTGATTCATTTTAATTATTAACCTTCAAAATTTAATGAGACTGATTTAATGAGATTGATCACTTAATATCAATAATTAACTGATTGCACCCACAGGCAGCACGGAGAGAAGTTAGCCAGCTAGCTGAACTACAGAAAGGGAACATGGTGAATAAAGGGGCACCCAGGAAGTACAACTCACTCTCCATACCAGAGGCACTCGAAACTGCCAAACAGCGACTAACAGCTCTGGCCACCCGGTTGAAGAGATACACCAAGGAGGGAGAGGCCAGGAGAATAAACAAGCTGTTCTCCACTGAACCAGCCAAGGTGTACTCTCAGTGGCAGGGGAACAACAACCGGTCAGACCCACCAAGAGCTGAGGCGGAAAAATACTGGAAAGACATATGGGAAAGAAAGGCATCACGCAACACCGATGCCCAATGGTTAGTGGACCTAAGAGCTGACCACAGCAACCTCCCAGAACAAGAACCAGTAACCATCTCAATGGCAGACGTCCAAGAAAGAGTGTCAAAGATGAAGAGCTGGACAGCACCAGGCCCCGATATGATCCATACGTACTGGCTGAAGAAGCTAACTGCACTCCATGAACGCCTAGCAGCACAGATGAACCAGCTGCTGAGGGATGGAACCCACCCAGAATGGCTAACCCAAGGCAGGACAGTCCTAATCATGAAGGACCCCCAGAAGGGACCCATCCCATCCAACTACCGGCCAATTACCTGTCTCTGCACAACATGGAAGGCCCTGTCAGGCATCATTGCGGCAAAAATGAGTAAGCATGTGGCTCAATACATGAGCGAGGCACAGAAAGGAATTGGCAGTAACACCAGAGGAGCCAAGCACCAGCTATTGGTCGATAGAACAGTTGCCCGAGACTGTAAGAAGAGACAGACCAACCTGTGCACTGCCTGGATTGACTACAAGAAAGCCTACGACTCAATGCCACACACATGGATACTGGAATGTCTGGAACTGTATAAGATCAACAGGAACCTAAGGACCTTCATACAGAACTCAATGGAAATGTGGAAGACAACCCTAGAGGCCAACTCAAAACCCATTGCCCAAGTCAACATCAAGTGCGGCATATACCAAGGAGATGCGCTATCACCACTGCTGTTCTGCATAGGCCTGAACCCCCTCAGTCGGATCATCACGAAGAGCGGCTACGGGTACCGATTCCGTAGTGGGGCAACAATCAGCCACCTGCTCTACATGGATGACATCAAGCTGTATGCCAGGAACGAGCGAGAAATAGACTCGCTGATCCACACCACCCGGATCTACAGCGATGGCATAGGGATGTCATTCGGATTGGACAAGTGTGGCCGGATGGTCTCAAAGAGAGGCAAGATGATCCGGACTGAGGGGATTGACCTACCAGAGGGCAACATAGGTGATATCCAAGACAGCTACAAGTACCTTGGCATCCCACAGGCTAATGGAAACCATGAAGAAGCCACAAGGAAGTCAACCACAGCCAAATACCTCCAGAGAGTAAGGCAGGTCCTGAAAAGTCAGCTGAATGGTAAGAACAAGGTCCGAGCCATCAACATGTACGCACTACCAGTCATCAGATACCCCGCTGGTATCATAAACTGGCCAAAGGAGGAGATAGAAGCCACAGATATCAAGACTAGAAAGCTCCTCACCATGCATGGAGGGTTCCACCCCAAGTCCAGCACCCTGAGACTATACACTAAGCGGAAAGAGGGAGGCCGAGGGCTAGTGAGCATCAAGACCACGGTCCAGGATGAAACATCGAAAATCCGAGAATACATCAGAAAGATGGCCCCAAAGGATGAACTGCTAAGTGAATGTCTCAGGCAGCAGAACCCTGATGAGAGTGCAGAGGAGGAGGAGGAACAGACAACCTGGAGAGACAAACCCCTACATGGCATGTACCACCGTCAGATAGAGGAAGTGGCTGATATCAAGAAATCCTACCAGTGGCTGGATAATGCAGGACTGACAGACAGCACAGAGGCACTAATCATGGCAGCACAAGAACAGGCCATAAGCACAAGAGCCATAGAGGCCAGGATCTACCAGAGTAGATCAGATCCAAGATGCAGACTGTGCAAAGAAGCCCCTGAAACAGTCCAGCACATAGTAGCAGGGTGTAAGATGCTAGCTGGATCAGCGTACATGGAGAGGCACAACCAATTGGCTGGGATAGTATACAGGAACATCTGCAACCAGTATGGAATAGAAGTACCCAAGTCCCAATGGGCCATACCACAGAAGGTGGCTGAGAACAACAGGGCCAAGGTTCTGTGGAACTTCAGCTTCCAGACTGACAAACAGATCCTGGCTAACCAACCGGAAATAGTGGTGGTGGACAAAGAGCAGAAGAGGGTGGTGGTGATAGATGTGGCGATCCCAGCTGACGCCAACATCAGGAAGAAGGAACATGAGAAACTTGAGAAGTATCAAGGGTTGAAAGAGCAGCTGGAACAGATGTGGAAGGTCAAGGGTTGCGTGGTCCCCGTGGTAGTGGGGGCACTTGGGGCAGTAACCCCCAAACTGGGAGAGTGGCTCCAGCAAATCCCAGGAACAACATCTGAAGCCTCAGTCCAGAAGAGCGCAGTCCTAGGAACATCGAAGATACTGCGCAGAACCCTCAAACTCCCAGGCCTCTGGTAGAGGACCCGAGCTTGAGGATGACATGGATACCCCCCCCCCCCGCCGGGGGTGAGAAGGAGATTTTTATATATATATATATATATATATATATATATATATATATATATATAAAAATGTGTGTGTGTGTGTGTGTGTGTATACTGTTATTATAATGCCAATTATGCACAATATGCCAATATACTTGAGCTGCATGTATGTATATGTGTGTATATGTATGTATGTATGTATGTATCATATATATATATATATATATATATATATATGTGTGTGTGTGTGTGTGTGTGTGTGTGTGTATATATACTGTTATTATAATGCCAATTATGCACAATATGCCAATATACTTGAGCTGTATGTGCGTGTATATATATGTTTATGTATGTATGTATTTACTGTTATTATGATGCCAATATACTTGAACTGTAATTATGTTACACATGGTCGCACACCACTGGATGCTGCTACTATCAGCCACTTTACTTGCCCTTAAGGTTTTATCTACTGTGCTTTGTCTTGGGTGTATTCTCCATGCAGGACCTATACAAATGTGTCTGTATATAGTAACTAGTAGTTCAATAGTAGTTTTTGTATTTTGTATATTGTACATACCTTTTCTTTTTATTCTATGTGTGTGTGCACTTTATGGAGCAGCTCTGAATCTCGTTATACTCTGTGTGATGACAATAAAGGCTTTCTATTCTATTCTATTCTTCTTAAGTGACACCTGGGATTTGCACTTACAGAAGCTCAAATCGGTGTTCGACTGCTTGACCGAGGCGCAGCTTGCCAGGTTTACTGTAAAGTGTGAATTTACCTGGGGCCATTTATGCCAAAGAACTACTTGCAATTATTGATAACTTTAACCTAGTACAACATGTACAGGGACCGACCCACTCTCGTGGTCATACTCTTGACCTCGTCATCACAAAGGGTCTTACTGTTTCTAATACTGTTGTTGACCTGGCCTTATCTGATCATTTCTGTGTTTTCTTTGAAGTTTCTATGTCTCCTCACATTCAGAATAGCTCAACGACTATAGGTAGGAGAGTCATAAACAACAACACGTGTTCTTTTTGAGCAAGCTCTCTCTCAGAACTCAACCAAAATGTCAGACTCTGTAGATGATTTACTGGAATTTTTAAATTTAAATATGACCCAAATTATGGATGATATTGCTCCATTCAAAATAAAAAGAGTCAATGATAAGCAGAAAGCACCATGGAAGCAGTACCCAGCTGTTAAACTGCTAAAGAGAGAATGTAGAAAGACTGAAAGAAAATGGCGCAAATCTAAACTTCACATCCATTATCAAATCCATAAAGAGATGCTTTGTAATTATAATTATGAAATTCGTAAAGCAAGACAGTCTTTCTTCTCCAACATCATCAGCAGGAATATGAACAATGCCCATGTGCTATTTTCAACAGTAGAGAAGCTAACTAATCCCCCACCACAATTAGCACCAGAACTTCTCTCAGTTAATAAATGCAATGAGTTTGCATCCTTTTTCAAAGGTAAAATTGATAAAATACGGCAGAATATTTCTCATAATATATCTCAGTTGCAAAAAATTGAAAAACTGCAATCACCAATGACACAGATAGATAACTTCAACACAATGTCAGAATTTTGTTTAATTGATTATGAGACTCTTGAAAAAACTGTACAAAATCTCAGTTCCTCAACATCTGAACTGGACATTCTGCCCACCAACTTTTTTAAGTCTGTTCTTCATCTTATAATTACAGATGTGCTTCAAATTATAAATACATCCTTGGAGACTGGCGTTGTTCCTGTGTCCCTAAAAAAGCTGTTGTAAAGCCCCTTCTTTAAAAAAATAATCTGGATCCTTCAGTGTTAAATAACTACAGGCCAATATCAAATCTACCATTCATCGGGAAAATCCTGGAAAAAATTGTCTTCAATCAATTAACTGCCTTCTTGATATCAAACAGCCGTTTTGATAATTTTCAGTCAGGATTTCGTGCCAATCATAGCACTGAAACAGCGCTGATTAAAGTTATAAATGACATACGTCTTAATACTGATGCAGGCAAAACATCGGTCCTGGTATTACTGGACCTCAGTGCAGCTTTTGATACTGTTGATCACAACATACTGCTATATCGACTTGAACACTGGGTTGGATTGACTGGTAAAGTTATCAATTGGTTAAAATCATACTTAAAAGACAGAAGCTTCTTTGTTACCCTGGGAAATTGTTCCTCAACGTCAATGTCCTTGACCTGTGGTGTCCCCCAGGGTTCGATTCTTGGACCATTACTTTTCAACCTTTATATGCTCCCACTTGGGCAAATTATCAATAAAAATTCAATTTTGTATCACTGCTATGCAGATGATACCCAAATTTATTTTGCTCTATCACCTAATGATTATGCCCCCCTTGAATGTCTCTACCAGTGTATCGATCAAATCAATAGCTGGATATCACAAAATTTTCTTCAGCTGAACACAGATAAAACAGAAGTAATTCTATTTGGAAAAAAAGATGAAAGACTCAGGATTACCACTATTCTTGACACAAAAGGGATTAAAACTAAAGAAATGGTTAAAAATCTTGGTGTTTTCATTGACAGCAAGCTAAACTTTGACAGTCACATGAAAGCAATCACTAAAACGGCATTTTATCACCTAAAAAACATTTCCAAACTAAGAGGACTTATGTCAAAAAATGATCTGGAAAAACTAATACATGCCTTCATCTCTAGTAGGGTTGATTACTGCAATGGCCTTTTCACAGGCCTGCCAAAAAAGACCATCAAACGACTTCAGCTGGTTCAAAATGCAGCGGCGAGGGTTCTCACACGAACAAAAAGAACAGAGCACATTACTCCACTTCTAAGGTCCCTTCACTGGCTTCCAGTAAGCTACAGAATTGACTTTAAAGCATTGCTGCTGGTGTACAAATCTCTAAATGGTACAGGACCCAATTACCTCTCTGATATGTTGCAGCGGCCTAACCCAATCAGATCTACCAGATCGCAACAGAAAAATTTACTATTAAAACCAGTTGTTAAAACAAAGTGTGGTGAAGCAGCTTTTAGCTACTATGCAGTACAGCTATGGAACCAACTGCCAGAGGACATCAAAAATGCTCCTGCTGTTGGCAGCTTCAAATCTAGGTTAAAGACCAAGCTGTTTTCAGATGCTTTCTGTTAAATAATTAATATTGTCTTCTTTACATTCTTTATAATCTTTACTTCTCTGCATGTTTTAAATTTACTTTAACTTTATCCTATTTTATTCTTTATTCTATTCTGCTGGGGGTTTTTTTTCTTTTTCCCCTTCTTTCTTTCTCATCTTATTTGAACTACTACTTCATTTTATTATTTTATTTTTACTATTGTTTAATTCTTATTATTTTCTTTTAATTTCCTTTAATTCTTTTAATTAATTGTTTTAGAATAAAAAAAATATTTTATGTAATTTTATTTCTCTATTGTTTACTGTTTTTGTTTTTACTTCTGTAAAGCACATTGAACTGCCATTGTGTATGAAATGTGCTATATAAATAAACTTGGCTTGCCTTGGGGCACTGCAACATACTTCGGGAAAATTGTCGGCAATGGTGAAGTGTGTCCTGTTCATGTGAAAATCTTGACTATTCAGCAGTATCCACTTCCTACTACAAAGAAAGATCTGCAGAGATTTTTAGGTTTAGCGGAGTACTATCAATATTCCTGCAGAAACTTTGACTGTTGTGGCTCCCTTGACCAATCTTTTAAGGGATGGAGAAAAGTATGTGTGGACATCAAACTGTCAGATGGCATTTGAAAATGTAAAACCCATATGTTGTTCTACTCCTGTTTTGGCCGCTCTGCATTTTGATAAATCTCTCTCATTACAGGTTGATGCCAGTAATGTTGGAGCTGGAGCTGTCTTGATTCAAGCTGATGATCATGAAGTTAACCATCCTGTTTGTTTCTTTTCAAAGAAATTCTCCACATATCAGCTTCATGATTCAGTGGTGGAAGAGGAAGCTCTAGCATTAATACAGGCTTTACAACATTTTGCTGTGTACATTCTGGTGTACCATTGACTGTTTTTACTGACCATAATCCTTTGATTTTTCTGAATTCATTGAAATGTCTAAATCAGCATCTAGTTTGTTGGTCTTTATTTTTACAGTCTTACTGTTTAGATATAAGGCACATTAAGGGGTCAGATAACATTGTGGCTGATGCCCTATCTCGTGTTTGGCTACAGTATGTGTTGCTGTGGTGCTTGATTTTTTTTTCTCCTTGGCTCTTTTTTTTCCTCTTTTCTACCCTTAATTTGCTCCTAGGCACCATGGTTGCTGGGCGGACAGGGGAGTGGAGAGTTGGAGAGAGAGGATAAGTACCTCCGCGGACATATGGCTTTGTGCTGGATGGGTCTACTGCTGGTCTATGTGCTGGATATGGAACGACTGAAATCTTTTGGTCTTTGTTTGGAAAACTATGATCCCCATAAGGCTCTTTGTTTTTTTTTTTTTTGTTTTTGTTTTTTTTTGGGGGGGGGCATGTGAGTTCAGCGCTGCCGCTGTGATTGCTTGTAGGTGTGGCTGGGGAGCTCGTTACAGCAACACCTGTGAACTCCCTTTAAAATGCGGAGCCTTTGGACAATGGCTGCTACTAGTGGGCTCGGCACGGCATGTCTGCCATTTCGTTTGTGTTTTGGTTATTTGTAATGGCTTTGTTTTGTATTTGGTTTACTCTGTAAATATTTAAATTCTCTTTAAGTAAATTAAGATCATCAATCTCTGTAGTTGTCCTCCTACCTTTGTTATGATTTGTGAGCCAGTCATAACAGGGACATTGACTATGAGGTGAAGCAAACAGATAGGGGTGGGGCACTGCAGATATACCACCTCAATCTGTTTAAACTTTGGAACAACAGTGCCCATGGCACTGATGATGGTAGTTCCAGAGAGAGAGGAGCTGGGGCCAGAAGTAAAAACGAACAGCCCCCGGTCCCCTGTGGAGACCACCTTTCACTGTCCCAACTCATGGAGGTTGCCATGTTACAAGAGAGGCTTTCTGAGGTTTTTTCGCCCCTTCCCGGTTGCACTGACCTCACAGAACACCACATCGAGAGGCCTCCAAGGGGTGGTGGTGCATAACTGCCCATACCACTTAACCAAACACAATAAAACTCGAAATGGGAATCATCAAGAAGTCTACTGGACTACTGGAGCAGTCTGGTGGTCTTGGTCCCCAAGGCTGACAGGTCAGTCCAATTCTGTGTGGACTACAGAAAGGTCAACACGGTGTCTAAATTTGACCTGTACCTGATGCCTCATATTGACGAGTTGCTCAATCGATTAGACGCAGCTCATTTTTTCAACACTGGATTTAACAAAGGGATATTGGCAGATCCCCTTGACTCCCCTATCCTGTGAAAAAAATGCCCTTTTCCACCCCTTTCAGTTTACACCAGTTTGTCACCTTTCCGTTTGGGTTATTCTGGGCCCTGGCAAATGTTCCAACATCTCATGGACAAAGTCCTGCACCAACACACTGCCTATGCTGCGGGATACCTCGACGACATCATTATACATAGTATTGATTAGCCATGGCACGTTAAATAAAAAAAAACAAACAAAAAAACAACTTAGGGCTGTTCTGAAGTCATTGAGGCACTTCGGACTCACGGCTATCCCAAAGAAGTGTGCAACTGGGCAGGTGTATAGTATATCTGGGCTTCCACTTGGGTCATGGGCAGGTGCGTCCCCAAATTGACAAGACTTGCAGCAATTGTGACCTGTCCGAGGTCCAAGACCAAAAAGGGGGTGAGACAGTTCCTGGGCCTGGCTGGCCATTATGGTAGGTTGTGCCCAACTATTCAGATATCACCAACCTGCTGAGTGATCTCACTAAAAAGGGGTACCAGATCTGGTCCAGTGGATGGAGCTGTGCCAACGGGCTTTCATCCAGGTAAAGTTTGCACTGTGTGGTGGGTCACTATTACACCCCCTGACTTCTCTCTCCCCTTTATTTTGCAAACTGAAGCACTGGACAGAGGGCTGGGGGCAGTTTTTGCCCCAGATGGTGGAGGAGCACCCAATGTTAGACATTAGCTGCAAACTCTCAGCTACATACAGCACCATTGAGGAGGAGTGTCTGGCCATCAAGTGGGCAGTCCTCAGCCTCCAGTTCTACCTGCTGGGGTGCTCTTTCACCCTCTGTTCAGACCATGCCCTGCTCCAGTGGCTCCACCGCATGAAGGATGCCAATGCATGGATCACCTTTTGGCATTTAGCTTTGTGGCCTTTTAAACTCGAGGGAGTCCAGAGGCCGGGGGCACAGATGGTGGTGGTGTATTACCTCTCTCACCGGGGGCAGTCAGCTGCATGCCGGATGGCTCCCAGGTCTAAGTCAGGCGGTGGAGGTATGTGGCAGCGGGGGCGTGGTTGAGCATCAGTTTGTGAACAGAGGACAAGGCTGGGGAAGATGAGTGGCAAAATGATCACACCCATGTCAAATTAATGGTGCACGTGTGTATCTTGCTGTGACAGCCAAAGGCTTATATGGAGGGAGGAAGCAGAGAGGAAGAGACAGCTTCCCTGTGCACCATGTGTGTGTGTGTGTGTGTGTGTGTGTGTGTGTGTCACAAAAGTCAGCCATTGAGAAGCTGAAAAGTTTAAAGGAAGTTGCCACAGTCATTAACCCACCTGTCCAAGTGCTTGTGTCCCTCCACTCACAACAGAAGTGCTACAATCCTATTGTACTTTTACTTACACAAGATGGTGTGTAATATAATATAATAATCCGTGAGTGTGTCTCTAAATGTCTTACAGAGGTAGTCTTTATTGTCAGGATCTTCCTCTTTAATCGCGAGACCTTCAGGTGGATTGTCGAGGTTGTCTCCATGGTTGTAGATGTTCAGCTCCAGCATCTCCTCTTTCTTCACACGTACTTCTGACACTTCGGATGTCTCTCCATCTGAAGTCTCTCTTTTCATGTCCTCACACAGCTAATGATAAAACAACAATAAAACATCAACACTGTTTATCAGGTTTGTTAATCTGAAATCACTGTTTTTGTAATACAAATCATCATTAATATTTACCTGTGAGGGATCCGGAACCCAAAACTTCCTGGAGAAGCGCTGTCCATCTCCTGTTGACTTCATTATAACAGCTCTAAAACAACAACAATAATAATAATAATAATAATAATAATAATAATAATAAAATTAAGAGACCACTGCAAAAGTATCAGTTTCTCTGGTTTTACTATTTTTGTGATCTTGAAACAAAGTGGTGTCTGCAACCACTGACATCACCCCTTTGACCACCTTTCCGTCCGAAAATGCCTTTTTGTGCTTAGCCAGGTAGTGTGCTGCTCTGAAAGAAGCTTCCGTAGCCGCTTTTGATTGCTTTGCCGGCTTGGTGAAAAAAGACTGTTGTCTGCCCAAAGCTGCCTTGAGGTCACGAGTCTTTTGAGTATGTAATGCACTGCCTGGAGGGTAGCTAGCATCAAATGCTCTGTGGCATGTAGAAAAATGTCTCTCCACGTTGTCTCTCTTAGCCAAGGCTACGGCAGCTCCACAGATCAGACACACACAATGTTCACCAACTTGAGTAAAGAAGAACTCTTTCTCCCATTCATCCTGAAAGTGGCAAGTCTACATCACCCCTGTCTTATCCACACTGCATTGGCTCCCAATCAAATTTCGTATTGATTATAAAGTACTACTATTGACCTTTAAAGCACTAAATGGTCTCGCACCACAGTACCTGAGTGAACTTCTGCTCCTCTATGACCCGTCACGCCTACTTAGATCAAAAGGTGCAGGCTATCTGCTGGTACCTCGTATAATGAAGGCTACATCAGGGGGCGGAGCCTTTTCTTACAAAGCCCCACAGTTATGGAACAGCCTTTCAGGTAGTGTTCAGGAATCAGACACAGTCTCAGTGTTTAAGTCTAGGCTGAAAACATATCTGTTTAGTCAAGCCTTTTATTAATGGTGTTTATGAGGTAAAGGTGTAGATCTGGAGGGTCCTCAGACATAGAGTGTTTTGGTAAACTGGGATGTATGGATGCTGTCAGTCCCCACTTGCTTGCTCATTCGAGTTTGTTGACGGTGTAGTGGCTGGCTGCTTTATGTCCCGGGGCCCCTCATACCCGTGTTACCTTCTGGCTCTCCCCTTTTAGTTATGCTGTCATAGTTAGTTGCCGGAGTCCCTGCTTGTACTCAGTGCAACATGTATACTGTTTCTACTTATTCAGGTGACATTGGGCATACCAAACAACCTGTGTTTTCTCTCCCCCTCCCCACCAAATCTGTTCCTCTGAGTTACATGTCGGTCCTGGGATCGAGATGCTGAACCTCTTCTGCTCCTCGGACCTGCCTGATCCATCCTGGTGCCCTGTGTCTGGTTGGAGTCTCATCGCATCGCTCCTGTGGAGGACGGCCCCATGAGGACAGTTGAAAGTCACACTTGGAGGATGCTCTGGACTCTTACAGTAATGCTTTTATGGCTGAGGACTACAGTTGACTTGCTAACTTTAGGACTGCAGTTGTCATGAACAGTTTTGCACTCAAGTTCCCATCAATGAAGAGTTTATAATATCAACGAAACTGACTTCTTGTTAAAACTGTTAATATTATAGTCATGCTGTCTGTTGTTGCCCAAATGAGGATGGGTTCCCTTTTGAGTCTGGTTCCTCTCGAGGTTTCTTCCTCATGTCGTCTGAGGGAGTTTTTCCTTGCCACCGTCGCCACAGGCTTGCTCATTGGGAATAGATTAGGGATAAAATTAGCTCATGTTTTAAGTTGTTCAAATTGTGTAAAGCTGCTTTGCGACAATGTTTATTGTTAAAAGCGCTATACAAATAAACTTGACTTGACTTCTTTTTCTTGCTCTCTGACATCACGTTTAAACACTTTTACAAAACTGCCTTTACTTATCACAGTGTTGATCGCTATCGATTGGTGGGCTAATGACTGAGGACTGAACGCAAATGGGAGTTGGCACGCTGGCATAGTGGGCTAAACTTTAAACCGGCAAAGAAAATTATCTACATTAGGCTTCTATTTTAATTTAAAAAATGTTAGGGGGATTTTTAGAAAAAACTTCTGGATTAAACTTCAAGGCATCTTAAAACATGAAAACAATAAAAATAATATTTTTTTAAAGATTACCAAATATGATTTGAACAGTGCAGTAGTCACTGGCTATTTTTAGAACTTCCATCAAGGTGCCTCCCAGGCTCCCAGCAGGCTACCTGGTGCCTGCGGGCACCGTGTTGGCGAGGCCAGGTCTACAGGCTTACCAGTGCTACATTCAAGAACCATATCCACGATGACCAAATATCTATTCTTAAATTTCATGGCATTTTAAAGAAATCTTCAAACTGATTTTTATACCTCAAGATCTGCAGTCACACTGCAATTAATTCAAACTGACCGTAGCATCACACATAGGACCATGATAAAGGTGTGCTACATGCACATGCAGGGCTCAAAATTCATATTTTTTTTTCACCAGCCAGCCGACTAGTTACCTTCCAAAGTAACTAGCCAAACAGAAAATCAACTCGCCAAAATTGGTTCATGTATGAATTTTACTTCTGTCAAAAATAACACAAAAGAGAGTAGTTACCATTGTTCATGATTAATGTGCATTTATTTCAAGACCAGAGTATTTTGATACTGTTTTTTTTGCACACTTTACAAATTGGCATTTGCTGTTCCACGTCCTCCTCGCGATATCCAAAAAAATGCCAGATGACTGACCCCTTACTAGTTCTTTTAGGAACCAATTCGTCCGCTTCCATTTTTAATTTGTCGCTCAAATTGACAGAGCTTACACGGTAGCCTATGCAACACCAGCGATTGCATGAACTGAGTCAGGGCTGTAAACCGAAACTAGGAAATCTTCCTGCAAGTTCCTTTCAGCACCGAGATGTCGCCCGGGATTGGTTGGCAAGTGCGTGACGTTATTGTTTTTCTTTACCCTTAGGCAGCCTCTCACGTTACTGCCTGAGGGACAGGGAGAAAACCACCGGAAAAGGTTTTAAACAAATGCAACAAACACGAAACAAACACAAGTTTAAGTTTATTAGCATTTATATAGCGCACATAATTGTACTATATGATGATGATGTTCGTCCTTCGCGGCGAAGACGACCACAACTTCTCGTATCACTGGGTCTTGTGAGTGTGAAGATGGCTGATCAGTCCGATCCTCGCTCGAAAATGTCTGTTACAGTGTGGACACGCATGTGCCGGGGGCGAACCAAGCTGGGAGGTGGTGGTCGCTCTGCTTTTGCGTCTCTGGCGTTTCTGCTCCTGCTCCTCCACACGCCTCACTTCATAGCCTGACACACCAGAGTTATCCACGTGGCACCATGCACAACGGTCTTGTGCCGTTGTTTCCCAGGTGTCAGGGTTGATGCTGCAGCACTTCAGGGAAGCTTTCAGTGTGTCTTTGTAGCGCTTCCTCTGGCCTCCTTGAGACCGCTTGCCTTCCTTCAGTTCACCATACAGCAACCTCTTTGGCAGTCGCTCATCAGGCATACGGAGAACGTGCCCTGCCCATCTGAGCTGGGAGCGTTTGAGCATCGCGTGAACGCTCTCCATCTGGGCTCTCTGGAGTACCTCTGTGTCTGGCACTTTGTCCTGCCATTTGATGTGCAGCAGGTTTCTGAGACATCTCATGTGGAAGGAGTTCAGCTGTCTGGCATGCCGACTGTACACCGTCCATGTTTCACAGGCGTACAGTAAAGAGGGTAGGACGACAGCACGGTACACCTTTAGCTTAGTCTGGAGGCTGATTCCTCTTCTCTCCCAAACTCTGTCTCTGAGTCTGCCGAAGGCCGAGCTGGCCCTGGCAATCCTGTACGACACCTCCTCGTCGATGCTGACAGTTCGTGACAGTGTGCTGCCAAGGTAAACAAACTTGTCCGCCACTGTCAGCTTCTCGCCGTGGACCGTGATGGTTGGTTCTGTGTAGGGAGTTGCAGGAGCTGGCTGGTGCATCAGCGATTGCATGAACTGAGTCAGGGCTGTAAACCGAAACTAGGAAATCTTCCTGCAAGTTCCTTTCAGCACCGAGATGTCGCCCGGGATTGGTTGGCAAGTGCGTGACGTTATTGTTTTTTTACCCTTAGGCAGCCTCTCACGTTACTGCCTGAGGGACAGGGAGAAAACCACCGGAAAAGGTTTTAAACAAATGCAACAAACACGAAACAAACGCAAGTTTAAGTTTATTAGCGTTTATATAGCGCACATAATTGTACTATATAGCACATAATTGTAATATATAAAATTTTATATTTATCATTATTTCATTATTTAAAATTATATCTAGTTTTATTGTGTTACTTTTTACATTTTGTTAAGTCCCATAGTGTGTGTGTGTGTGTGTGTGTGTGTGTGTGTGTGTATATATATATATATATATATATATATATATATATATATATATATATATATATATATATATATATATACACACACACACACACTGGCACTTAAAATGTAAAAAGTAACACAGAATAAAACTAGATATAATTTTAAATGATAAAATAATGATAAATATAAAATTTAAAGTAAAAGTAAAATGTAGACTAGAAATAAATTTAACAAATTAAGAATAATAAAATGAAAATAAATAAAAAAATAGAAATTAAGGGGTAATTTAACAACTTAAGATAAAAAAAATCCACTGGCCACGTTTGTATGAACATGACCAGGACTGTTTATGATTTGAATTTTAACTCAACATATTATGGAAAGCCCTGGAGAAAAGATGAGTTTTCAATTTGCTGCGAAACTCCTCACAAGAGTCAATTGATTTTAAGGATACTGGGAGGTTATTCCATAGTCTAGGACCACAAACACTAAAGGACCTGTCAGCAAAGGTCTTCCGTGTAGTTTTAGGAATGGTAAGAAGACGACCTTGACCTGATACTCGAGTTGATCTTGTAAATTCCCTGACACTAAGTAAGTCACTAATGCCGCTTTTCCACTACAAATGCGGCTGAGCCGTGCCGTGCCGAGTCGTGCTGAGTCGAGCTGAGCGGGGCTGTTGGAGTTGCATTTCGACTACAACCGCGCTGAACCGTGCTGGCTGGAAGTGGGTGGACACATTGGGTGGAGTTAGCGAAAGTGGGTGGACGTCAGGTGATGTCGTTAAGCAGCGCAAACAGTGACATCAGTGACAGTGGCGGAACAAGTCAGAGCCGGGCCGGGGGCGGGGCAAATGACCGGGCCCTTTATTAAAGCTTATCATAACATCATTTTAGGCTACAAAATGTCCGCAACTGCGGTGTTTACCAATTTCAACACTACCAGGTGCAACTATATGTTATTTAGTACATCAAGTCCTTCAAACGAACATGTAACTCAGAAACAAAAAACATTAGGATACTGTACATGGCTCATAATAAAACATCAATAGCGCACATTATTTGAAGGGCATGCGAATGAGCGCTCAGAGGTTGCAACGGTGACAGGAAGAGTCAGAAATAAAAGGAGGGCGGTGCAAACCTCACTGAATGCACTGTGTTTACCAATTTCAACACTACGGGGTGCACATTAAGTCCTTCAAACGAACATGTAACTCAGAAACAAAAAAACATTAGGCGACATACTGTACATGGCTCATAATAAAACATCAATAGCCTACTGCGCGCATTATTTGAAGGGCATACGGCGAGCCTTGCGCTCCGCGAACTCGTCCACGATGCTCTGTATGTCACTGATTCAGTGAGCTTTTAAGCAGTAGTCTCACGACCCGAATAGTAAACAATAAACATGGAGGACATGGAGTCGTTAGTGTTGCTGGTCTTGGTGCTGTGGCTTGTTGTCACCTACAACGCCAACAGATACTGGCAAGAGCGTATAGATGAGGCGAGGCGCATAAGGCTTCAGAAATTCTCGTAATTCGTAATTATTATTCTTCCGGGTTTGCGGTGTTTACAGATCCCAGCGCGCTCGCGGGGCGTGTGTGGGCATGTGAGGACACGCCTCCTCACCAATCAGTGCACAGGGGAGTGTCTGCTCACGCCCCCAACCTCACTCGGCTCGCTTTGGCTCGCTTCAGCCCCACTCCAAAACGGTGCGAGTTTTAGGGGCTAAGCAGGGCTGAAGCAAGCTGAGTCGTGCTGGTTTTTGGTAGTCGAAACGCGAGCCGTGTCGGGCTGAAGTGAGCTGAAAAAGGGTAGTGGAAAAGGGCCATAAGGTACTTCGGGGTGAGGTTATGGAGGCACTTGAAAACTAAGAAAGTGATCTTGAACTCAATCCTGAAGGCAATTGGCAACCAGTGTAGGTCATATAGTGCACAAGTGGCACTGTTAGACAGTTTCCTTCTGAGGACAAGTTTGGCAGCACGGTTCTGGATAAGCTGAAGTTTTCGTAAAAGACCAGTTGAAATTCCAGACAGCAGGGAGTTACAGTAGTTTAAGTATTGGAGAACTAAAGTAGTAGCAAGTTGTTTAGCATTTTCCAAAGACAGATACTGCCTTATTGAAGATAACCTATGGAGATTGAGAGATGCTATTTTACATTTGGCTAGGACTAGTTCTTTAAATTTTAGTTGCTCATCCAGGACTACACCCAAGTATTTGATGCATTTAGAACGAAACACTAATGCTTGATTTATTCGTATGCTCTCCAAACTGCACTTTTGTAATTGGGCGAAGCTGCCAAAGTAGATGAATTCAGTTTTGACATCATTCATCTTAAGCTTGTCATGGTTCATCCATTCCTTTATGTCCGCAAGGATGAGTTGTGTTTTTTGTGAATTTTCTGTTTCCTTATCAGAAGTTGGCGAAAAGGAAGTATATATGCAGTGATCATCAGCGTAGCCCATGATTTGGGTATTTCTAGGAATGACAGACGCTAATGTGCTTGCATAGGCTGTGTACAGAACTGGTCCCGCAACACTACCCTGAGGGACAGAGCACGAAAGATCTCGAGGGTTGGAGTAGGTGTTGTTAATTTTCGCCCTCATTTGGCGCCCGTTAAGATATGACCCGAACCATTTAAGTGCTTGACCCGAAACACCAAAATTTGTTTGAAGGACATCCAATAGGAGATCATGATCCACAGTGTCAAATGCTGCGGACAGGTCAAGACTGATAAGTGTCGTGACTTGCTGCTGTTCCATAGCCCACAGAAAGTCATTGGTAACCTTGACTAGGGCCGTTTCCATACTAAAATGTTTTCTGTAAGCACTTTGATAGTTGGGTATGAGTTTATTGTCATATGGTACAAATTGACCTAGAGCACACTTTTCAGCTATCTTTGAAACAAAGGATAGGTTGCTGACTGGTCTGTAACTGCTTTTAACTAATGACATGCCCAACTTCTTGAGAAGAGGTTTCACAACAGCAACTTTACATTCCTCATAGAAAATTCCACAGACAAAGGAACTGTTAATGATTTTTGTTATAACGGGTGTAAAAATGTGATGATATTGTTTAAGAATAGCAGTTGGAATAGGATCTGATGAGCAAGTGCTAGGTTTTGAAGACTTAATAAGGTTGGCGACAGTTACTTCATCAACCTGTGTAAATGCAGAGAAGTTGTACTCGGTGGGATGCTCCGGCTGATAGTTGGGATGCTCAGCTAAATCACTACGAATTTTATCAATTTTGTTGATGAAAAAAATCAGCAAAATCCTCCACGAGGCCTAGATCTGAGGTTGGCTCTGGCAGAGGATTTTCACATTGAAGGTCGAGTATTTGTGAGATCTCTCTGTAGAGTTTAGCAGTCTCTTCCGAAGCTGCTGATTTTCTCATTAATATAAGATGCCCTTTTTCTAGTACTAGACTTTCTAAAAGCAACTTTACTCCTTTTGAAATTAATATAGTCTTCTAGATCTTTTGAAGACCTCCATTTTCTTTCTAATTTTCTCCGTTCACGCTTTAATTTCTTAAGATCTACATCAAACCAGGGAGTATGATCCCTGGCAGATATGCGTTTAGTGATGACAGGAGCATGACGCTCGAGTACAGCAGTAAGTTGTGTGTTGTAATTTTCCATGAAACTATCACCTATTGTTAACTCCATAAGCTTCTGACAAGTTTCAGTAAGATCAGCTAAGAAGGCCTGATGGTCAAGATTTTTGATCTTGCGATAATTGATGGCCTTGCGGATAACTTTAGGTCTCTGCACCGACAGCTGCACTTCGACAAAGGCATGATCACTGATGAAGTGAGTGCAGGAAGGTTTGCTGAGGATATGACCTGACCCTGATGCAGATATGATGAGGTCGAGAATGTTGCCAGACTCATGTGTGGGTTGGGTGACATGTTGTATGAGGTTATTCACTGATAGGATGTCATTGAAGCACTTAGTGTTATCTTCCTCATCATTTACATGGATGTTGAAGTCACCCAAAATGATTGCATTGGGATAGTCGGTGATAACGTTATTGATGAACTCAGCAAATTCTGTAGTGAAAGTTGAACAAGGAACCAGATGACTGGGTGAGAATGGAGGTTTATATATACTAATAAAATACAGAGTATCATTGCCTACCATGACTCTGAACTCGCCACTCTCAAAAGAATCAAACTTTTGACTTTTCATCAGTTTGACTCTGTATTGTTTTAAAAACCACAGTCCCAGACCTCCTCCAGGTCTGTCCATCCTAGGAATAGAAATGAAGTCATAAGTCGATCCTCTAAGCTGGGAGAGAATATGACCATCATTTTCCCTGAGCCATGTTTCACTAACAAAACACGTCACACTGACTGCTAGTAACATGATCAATAAATTCAAGACACTTGTTTCTGATGGAGCAAGTGTTGACTACTGCAAGCTTTATGTTCAATGTCTGTGAGAGTATGGTGTCACTTCTCTCTAATTGTCGAAGATTTTTGTTGCATCTAACATACTGAACTTTAGTCAAGCTTCGTCGTTGTGTAACCAGTACTGGAATTGAAGATTCACAGTCTTCATTAACAGACCGATGTCGATGAGATACAGTAGTTGGAGCCTCAGACTCTAGAAATTCATTCTCTATTAGCGATAAATGTCGAGGAAACCAGAGATTGTTTTTAAAGAGACCCTTTCTCACAGTACACGCAAGATGATGATTACCTAAGCATCCTATTTCTTAAGGTCTCTGATGTGTACTTGAGATATGGAGCAGTAATATTGCCATTTACAGTAGTATTTCCATTAAGAGAGAATTCAATTTGTGAATTCCTTACCCAGGGAGCTTCCATTTGGATAGTCTCATCCAACACAACCATGGCAGTAGTGGCGGATGAGGTAGCCTGTGTATGGCTTGTAAAAGCAGAGTCCTCATGTACTCCTGATTTAAGATTAGACAAGAAGCTTTTTCGCACTGGAGACTGTTGATAGTTTTCATGATCAAAACGTTGTTGATAATCCTGTGGTGGATGTGTATTTGATGGTATCACCCGCTGCTGCTGGTGATGATGATGATGATGAAGGCGAGTGCTGCTGATGCCGCCACTGTTCAAAGGGGAAGAAGGGGGATCCCCACTGGCGGGGCCACCGTTTGAAGCTGGTGTAGCTCCGACAGACCTCTGCTGCGCTTCCAGCATCAGCATGGCGGCGCTGCCGGTGAGCACGGCTTTAACAAATGGCTTGGCCAGGTCCAGCGCCGATTTGCCGTCGATGTTGCGGATGTTGGCGTCGGCGCCGTGCTGGAGCAGAAATATACACATGTCGAACTATTCGTTCCACAGTGCTCTCCCTGAAGCTGATTATTTTCTGAGGATGAACCACAACCCGTGGACAAAACACTCAAACAGAAAACAAACATCAAGCTACACAAACACAAAAAAGAAAAAACAAAAAGGAAAATAAAATAAAAATAATAAGCTCCAGTGAGAAGCGGCAGCCAGAATGCGCACAGCGTACTCTCAACCGGAAGTGGAAACATAGCAACATCGGCAGATGACCATAAAATACTCGATAGTTACGATATAATAATTATATGTATCTCACACAGACTTTTCAGGAGATACCGAGTATATTCGATATAATCGCACAGCCCTAGTCTAAATCTTCGCTTCATATATATCTTTTATTTTCAACTAGCCAGCTGGGCTGCCTAATGGCAGGAATTACCCGCCAAATGACAAATTAAGAGTGACTTTTTTTAAGAACAGCCCACTTCAGGAAACTCACCATCTCAGAATTTAATCACAATTTGTTATTATAGAGTCTAGGGATTGGAATAAAAAATTTTACTAACCTTTACCAGATTAACCCCTTCCCGGCCGGATGGGCCATGCCCAAAATTTGGAGGTCCGACCACGGGTATGACATTCATGTTGGTTTAAATTGAATATTTTCAAAGATCCCATGATTCTGATTGCTTTTTCTGAGAGAGCATATGGGTGATCTATAAATTGCTTCCAAAAAATTTGTGGGGGTGCGAAGCGTATCCACACTAGCGCCACCTACATTTGGCACGGACGACTATCTGGCCACCTAGAATTAAGGCTCCAAATAAAATATGTAACTATATCCCAAGGATTTTTTTGTTTGTTTTCTACTGCTGCATATGTAAGTAAGCTAAATCAAATGAAAAAATAATGGGACTAGTGAGAATAATTTAGAAAATCTAATAAAAAAAATAATGAAAATCCTTGCCGACACCCTACTTCGGGCCACGCCCACAAAAATATTCTCATTATCCCATACAAACAACTAGTTCTAAAAGTTGAACCAAAAAGTAGGCTATCTATTTTTGATAGAAAGTTTGTGGGTAACATTGTTGGTAGGCTAATATTAACACATTTATAAGCTTGATTTTCCATCTTCGCCCATGGCATTTTGACCCCTAAACTGTACCTAGATGTGGATAAACTGATCTATGATACTAGAAGTTTTATTGGAATTGTATTTTCTGACTTCTTTTCTGCTATTTATAAAATATTTTAGATGTTATTGTACTTCACAAAAATACATACACTTACTGAAAGTGTAATGATATTTAAATTTTCACCGACTAGGTATCTTGTAACACAGCAACATTGAGGCCTTATCAAAGTGACAAAAATTTTCTGCTTCTCAGCTTGAAAAAGATCACTTCATGGTCACTGAAATTTTAGCCAATTTATCATTGAAAGAGGGCTTAAAATGGGTTAGAGTCATATTATAGATCTCATGCACACTACTATATATGTTGGTATCCTAGACAAAGGAATAGCATTGTAGTGCACATTTCTTGTACTTGTTTATAAGGGCGTTTCTACGACGAGCTCCCATTTGTTCTAGGGGCATTATTCCTTGAGATTTTACTGGTGTTAAGTTTGAGTTTATAACTGGTAAAATGTCATTCAAAGAGTCACTGGCCTCAAAACGGTAGGATGCATCCAAATCTGAAATGTCAGAGTCAACATCACTATTTGATCCCATTGCACTAATGGATATAGCAAGTGGAATGTCATCGATATCATGCACAGACTCATTTACAGGAGTACTTGTCTGTTTTGGTTTAGGTCGTAGTTGATGTTCAGGAGTTTTCAGAACTTTTTTGCACTGATGAGGGTCCTTGCGACAAGAAGTACATATTGGTGAGCCAATTGGAATGTCTAACTGATTACAAATGGACACAGTTCCATAACGGAGTGAAGATGACTTAACCTTTTTATTTGAAGGATGGTTTGGATGTTGACATGCTTTTCCAGGTTTCCAATAAATTCCAAGCTGAAGTCTGTTTTGGACAAATTATGTCATCATCTTTATAGCTTATTTGATGGGCTCTGTTCATTATCAGTTCAACTTCAGTTGTCCCTTCCAAGTCTATTTTTAAGTTAGACCCATGAGATGCAACAGAGTAAGCCATGTTACAAACTTCAGTTGGAACATCCTTTGGCTTTGTTGACGATAAACTGCATTTTCCAAATTTGCCATCACGGAAGATGCACCTTTCTATTTTAACCCTAGAAAAGGATGCAACTTCTGAACACTAATCTGAATGGTAGGTTTTGATATATTGTTTTTGATATTTTGTCAATGATTTTTTTGAAAGTTTGAAAGAGAGACAGAAGAAAACAAATTGATGACAGGCATAAATTAATTTTCCATCAATTATTATGAAACCAAATTGAAGTGTAAAGAGAAAACTTACCCACACAGCTACTTCGGCTTACACAATGCAAAATACCAGTGTTCTTCTAGTCTGCAAACTGCGTAACGTAGGCAAGACTACGTTGTAACGTCATTTGGAGCACTACAATGCTATTCCTTTGTCTAGGATACCAACATATATAGCAGTGTGCATGAGATCTATAATATGACTCTAACCCATTTTAAGCCCTCTTTCAATGATAAATTGGCTAAAATTTCAGTGACCATGAAGTGATCTTTTTCAAGCTGAGAAGCAGAAAATTTGTCACTTTGATAAGGCCTCAATGTTGCTGTGTTACAAGATACCTAGTCGGTGAAAATTTAAATATCATTACACTTTCAGTAAGTGTATGTATTTTTGTGAAGTACAATAACATCTAAAATATTTTATAAATAGCAGAAGTCAGAAAATACAATTCCAATAAAACTTCTAGTATCATAGATCATTTTATCCACATCTAGGTACAGTTTAGGGGTCAAAATGCCATGGGCGAAGATGGAAAATCAAGCTAATAAATGTGTTAATATTAGCCTACCAACAATGTTACCCACAAATTTTCTATTTGGAATAGATAGACTACCTTTTGGTTCAACTTTTAGAACTAGTTGTTTGTATGGGATAGTGACATTGTTTCTGTGGGCGTGGCCCGAAGTAGGGTGTCGGCAAGGATTTTCATTATTTTTTTATTAGATTTTCTAAATTATTCTCACTAGTCCCATTGTTTTCTCATTTGATTTAGCTTACTTACATATGCAGCAGTAGAACACAACAAAAAATCCTTGGGATATAGTTGCATATTTTATTTGGAGCCTTAATTCTAGGTAGCCAGATAGTCGTCTGTGCCAAATGTAGGTGGCGCTAGTGTGGATACGCTTCGCACTCCCACAATTTTTTTGGAAGCAATTTATAGATCACCCATATGCTCTCTCAGAAAAAGCAATCAGAATCATGGGATCTTTGAGAATATTCAATTTAAACCAACATGAATGTCATACCTGTGGTCGGACCTCCAAATTTTGGGCGTGGCCCATCCGGCCGGGAAGGGGTTAATCTGGTCAAGGTTAGTAAAATTTTCTATTCCTATCCCTAGACTCTATAATAACAAATTGTAATTAAATTCTGAGATGGTGACTTTCCTGAATATGCTCTTTTTGGGCTGTTCTTAGAAAAAGTCACTCTTAAGTTGCCTCGGGCGACCGGACCACCGCGAATTTCGAGCCCTGACATGTATTAAAAAACTGTAAGTGAATGTGATTGTCAGATTAGCACATTCATGCCTCCAGAATTCACATTTCTGGTTATTTTACCCCAGGCTCCCATTTTGCACCTAAATATATAAAAAGTTATACTACCCATCTACTAATATTTTATTTTTATATATCATGGTTTTCCCCAAAGCGTTTTAGCGTATCGGGCCGAATACGCTTGCTCTGCCTGCCAATACACTTAGTCGATTTAGTTAAAATCCGATACACTTAGATTTATACCAGTATGTTAAATTTCCTACCCACAAGTAACTAGAGACATAGGAGAGCAAATAACAGATCCATTTATATATTGATTGATATTTGTGTTAAACAAGCGGCCTTTTTTTCCAAAGTGTGTGGTGATTAGATTAGATTCACTTTATTCATCCCACATCGGGGAAATTCACGTGTTACAGTAGCAAGAAAATGTCAAACAGATAACAAATAAAACTGAAATAAAAATTAGACAAACGAAGGATTAAATACAGAGGGCTATTTGCATTATCTACCGTGAAAAACTATATTCGATATATCACACAGCCCTAGTCCGAATCTTCGCTTCATATATCAGGGTTCTCCACAGATTGAAAATATAGGGGGGTGGGGGTCAACCGGATGACCTTGAAACAAATCTGCATAAATTTACATGTCATTTGCATAAATTTTGCATAAAATACTCTCAAATAGTAATTTAGAATAGAGGAATCAATTGGACCGATACAAAATCAATTTGGATCGATGTTTTCGATGTCGACAGTGGAACGCTTACGCGTAAAACCGAATCGCTCGAGAGACATTTCGACAGAGTGTACGCACTTCAAGAGCTACAGTATCACTGACAGCCAGGTTATATCCTCACGGTTTTATAGGCAATATCATGCTTGCCGCACCAACTTTGAACTTTTTGTTTTTATCCTTTATTTCTCTGCCGACAATAACAATCAGTTATCTCGAACTTGGTGTCGATTCACACGTTATTATAAAGGCGTGTTATCTCCCGGCACAAGAACAATGTGTCAAAAACGCCGAAGTGTGAAACATTTTTCTTAGACTATAATCGTCAGACTGACTAAACTAATTGCTGGTAAATGAGTTTCACACTCGGGTGTTGTTGCGTTGTCCGTACTCCAACAGAGAAAGGCTATCTGTCACAAAGAAAACAAAGGGATGTCTCTTCCTCATACCTGCCAACCTTGAAAAAATTTTATGAGTACAAATTTACAATTTCATGAGTACCCCCCCTCGCGTCAACCTCACCCCAACCTGGCGTGCATGCGCCCCCACAGACCACAACCAGCAGACCAAAAACACACTTTCAATCCAGTTTTATTGATTGATCTTGGGAACATAGTCCAGTTTTGTAAAACATTCCTATTGATAGACTTTGGGAAACTTATTGATGGCTCTTGGGAACTTCCTTCCGTTTTGAAAAGCACAACAAACATTAAATACATGTGCAAATGAAATGAAATTAAACCAGAGCCACTCTTTCAAAATAAATAACAACACATTAAATTAATACAGTATGTAAAAAAGGCACTTTCAACACAAAACATGGTATGCACAAATTTCCCATGCAATAGGTTTAGACTTTTGCATTTTTTAACATGTTGGAAGTATATTGCATTATACAGTAAAAATATTGCATTATACAGTACACTGCAGTATTTTGTAGTACGCCTTTTTCATGTGCAAACTATTGCATTTGCATTCGAAATATTGCATTTACTGCAGTAATACTGTAGAAAAAAGCATTTAATACTGCAGTACCATGCAGGTTTTTTCATAAGAGGGATGACCAGTTTTCGACTTCACATCATCTGCAAACATTCTAGGCTACCATTGACAGAAGTTACTGACTGCCCTTAAGATATACAACACGCTATGTTTTGTTGAGCACATCAATAAAGTGGTACTTATCATAGTGATTCAATGAGAGCGCGAGAGGAATTGTAATCAGGTTTCGTTGGTTACCGCATCGAATATGCAACCTCGAGTGACGGCTTCGAAGTTAAATGAAGAACTAGCCTGCAGTGTTGTGCATGAACGCGTTCAAAAGAACGCGTTCACTGAACACGCTCGTTTTTCCATGAACTTTGAACTGAACGCAACAACTTTGTAATGAAAGAACTTGAACGTGAATTCGTTCAAATTATGCGACATAAACGACAAACATGAAGATGAACGAAACATGAAACCTGATGAATCGAGTGGCACGTCTACTTGCAAGATATTTTATGTTCTACTACTTCACTGTCAGTCTGATGTTGTTGTCACTCACTGCCCTGAGGTGCCGCGTGTGTGCAATGCATCATGGATAATGTAGTGTGAAGCCGGAGATAGTGGATGGCTCTATGATTTGGCGCCATACTACGTTACCCATGATGCAGCAGAGCAGAGTAGGCGTAACCCAGCGTTCCCTAGCTACAGGCAGCAGACAGCGCGCACACCACAGCCGGCGCACACTCACAGCAACATGGCCAGTGAAAGTTCAAGTAGCGGCACGGAGAACACAGATGAGTACAATGCCAAATAATTTTAGAAATTTGATTGTTGTGTGCATACACAGATGTGTACTGAAGAATGAGGCTATCTGAAGTTTTCCTGTTTTGTATTTTGAGAAATAAAAAGCCCTTGAGCATGCATCCCTCTGTCTGATCAATATGGTTGATATGGTCAATGCTGTTGATATGGATCTTAAAATAGCACTCCTTCAGTGTATATACATATTGGCAGTCATCTTTTTAGAAACACACACATTTATGAGGAAGTCTAGTTGTCGTTTATTAGAAGTTACTGTTAGTTGAAACTGAAAGCATTTGTTTGAAGTCACGTGTAACGTTTTGGTAGCAGTGGTTGAGTCAGTGAAGAAATCAAAATATTTTGTCCTTTTTTCCATATATAGTATGTACAATAACTTCCATTTTGTGTGATAGAATATAATATCTATAATATGTGAGTAGTTTTGAGCTAGAATGTAGCATATGATTTTAGTCTTTATTTTCATATCCCACCTAAAAGTAAAATGAACTGAACTTTGAACTAGTTCAGAATTAAAACTGTGAACTATGAACGTGAACAGTTCACTTTTAACATGTTTGAACTGAACTTGAACTAGTTCAAAAAAAGTGTGAACTTGCACAACACTGCTAGCCTGTACTGTTGGTGTTGTAAATGCACAAAATAACGGCTAGGAAGCTCTTGAGTACACGTGAAACACAACCGTTTCTGTTACAAATATAAAAATGACGTCTCTAACCGACGTTTCAATCCCCGACTCGCTCTAGCCACCTGGCTGCACCGCTGCACTCAAGTCAGAGACGCGAAGGAGGAAGGGGAGGGGTGAAGAGGGCAGAGCCACACGCTCTGGAAGAGGGGCGGGGGGATTGGGCAAAGCGTTCCATTCTGGCTTTGAGTTTTCTCACAGATCAGCGGTATCAACTTCAGCGAGAACTTGACTGAAATGCGAGTTCGGACAATATGCGTACTTTTTAATGTGAAAACGTACAGTCGTACAATGAGGTAAAAATTCGTAGCGGCTACGCAAGATGCGTACAGGTTGGCAGGTATGCTTCCTTTTGTAAAGGGGCAGCAGAAATTAAACGGGGGCGGGAATCACAGAAAGGGGGGAGGCCCGCACCTCTAAAACCCCTCGTGGAGAACCCTGTATATATTTTTTATTTTCAACTAGCCAACTTTGATTCTGTCAAAGTAATATGTCCGCGTGGTATGATATAAACAAACTGTAATCTGTTGGCTATGTCAAGATTACATGTTCAAACCGTCCAATAAAAATATCGAAAGAAAACGTCAGACATCCCAGAATTTTCCAATTTATTATAAGTGATCTCATTGGCTGCCCCACCAGATGGGCAAAGCCGACTGATTTTAATAAGCTAGGAGAAGGCTCGCTAGACAATTTGATCCACATCAGCATGGATGACAGCGAGATGGACTATGAAAGGGTTGCCCAACATTGGGCCAAGCAAAAGCCAAGGAGAATTAATCTGCTTTAAAGGAGTAGAAAACTTAATTCATTAGTTTGGGTTTACAGAAAGATTATGTACTTACAAACACTCTCACAAAGTGAAGTTGTCCAAATGTGTCAAATATAGCATAATTTCAAATAATAATCATAAGCAGTTTTGGCAGTGTGATGTCACTGGGATCCATTTAACAAAAGGCGGCTCCGGATTATTCTTTTGTTAAAGGCTCACAGTGACATCACACTGCCAAATACGCTTATCGTTATTATTCGAAATTATGCTACATTTGACACTTAAATTCTCTTCATGAATGTGTTTAAAAGTACATAATCTTTCTGCAAACTTGAATGTATGAATTAAGTTTTATTTTCCTTTAAATATGTTTTAATCTTGATCGTCCATTTAATAAAGTGCCAAAATTTAAATTTTATAATATGCAGTTGCCTTACTTTTCTTTTCAGTGTATCTAGCACACATCTTACAGCAGGTTATGGTTGCTGAACTGCTGGTTGTCCAGGTGGTGCTCTGAAAACAGTGTGGGCTTTATAGATAATTGGGCTAATTTTGAGGGCACTGCTGGCCTGTTAGGGCGGGACGGTATCCATCCCACTCGGGAAAGTGCTGCTCTCATTTCCTGCAGCATAGGTCATAGTCTCAGAACAGGCCTAGTTAATTTCTGACAATCCAGAGCCAAGGCCAGGGAGCAGACGAACAGGCTAAACCGACTGTCTGCTAGCTGCACAGAGTCGTCACTCAGGGCCCACTACATCGAGACTGTGTCTGTTCTCCGAGCTCAGCGTGTGCAGACTTGAACACACACTCACACTGCAATCTCTGAACAGTGGACAATATTGCACTATTGCCTTACAATGTTTATAATGTCTCTCACACAAAGTTTACATTTATTTATTTTTATATACTACCTCAATATGCACACTCAACTCTACACCTTACATTGTTTGTGTCGTTTATTGTCCATTTACTGTTTGTCTATTGTGTCATTTACTGTCTGCAGTGTTGCACTTGTTGCACTCTTGCACTTTATGTTGTTATATGTAGATTTGTAGTCCTGTGAGGTTTAATGTAGCACTGTGGTCCTGGAGAAACATAGTTTTGTTTTAACTGTGTACTGTCCCAACTGTATATATTGGAAATGGCAAATAAAAAGACCTTGACAATCATGCCCATTTTGTCAATCTGTGCAAGCGGGTGTGACGTGTAGCTGATCTACATTGCCTTAGATAAATGAAGATAACTCCTGACCAAACTAGAACAATAACATCTCTCTTTTTATTTGCATCCCTCACTGCCATTTCTGCCAAAGGCTCTGGTCCTTCTTTCATCAAGACTCCTGAGGCTAATTTACTCCATTCATTTTTCTTTTTAAAGTTTGAGCCATTGAGCTTGAGCTCTCACATTCAATATCAAACACGTCTAGACTTTGGCTTTGATCTGGTCTGGGACGTTTCCATCGAAAATCTGACAGTCATAGTGTTCATCCCAGATATCAATGTCAGATTTTCAACAAAAACAGACAAAACCATGATACAGATTTTCTGTTTTTTTTTTCTTTCACTCTTGCAAATCATCATAAAATGCTATAGGGGGTCCATGCAAACGGCGCTGTGCACACACGTGTAAAAATGATCACACACTATCAATACTCACAGGAGAAATGTCCGTCAACAACCTTTGACTTGACAATTGGTACAGTTCACTGCTGCACATGCAGACATTTTTCTTGAAGTTTTCTCAACAATTAGATGAATAACACGTCCAGTTTTGTGTGGCTTCCGAGGCAGAGATACGATCGGACCGATCCGATGTATGTGGTAATATGGCGGCCAGATCGCTTCACCCGATTAGCCAATGAACTCTCCAGATATTTCACAGAGAGACTGCGGGCCACGGGGAAGCTGGAGCCAGCTGACATGGGGCGAGAGGTGGGGTACACCCTGGACGGGCCACCGATCCATCACACAGCCAACACAAAGAGACAGACGGCCATTCACACTCACATACAGACCTACGGGCAATTTAGAGTAGCCGACTAAACGAGTGCATGTCTTTGGACTGCCGGAGGAAACCCACACGGGGACCATGCAAACTCCACACAGAAAGACCCCCACAGACCCGGAACCTTCCGCCAGCGTTAACCACTGCACCACCGCGCTGCCCTGTCAAACGCTTTAAAATGAGAAACAGTGATTACTGGTCCAGAAGGTGGAAGGTTTCCGTTTGTACTCAGTATTAAATGCACTGAAATGTACAGCGTGAGGTTTGCCAATCGAGTCGGATTCTCACGTGCGACTGCGAACAGGGAATCCACACACAAACAGCTTAAATCAGAGTTACACAGCAAGCGAAACGGGACATCATGTTGTAATCAGTTATTCTGTTTAAATGAAAAATCGTGACACATACCTCAAGCTTCTAAAATCTCCGACGCTCCTCTGTGTTCACTTCCATTCCGCATTCCCGACGCTCCGCGTCTTCTTCTCCAGTGTTGTCATGGACACCGGTTGGCGTACTGTTGCCACCTGCTGTATGATGTGATGCAACACGCCACGTACAGTGAGCCACTCCGGACATGAGGACCCGATTTTCAAATACTTTACTGAAAAAATATTTTAATAAAATAAAGATTTCAGTAGTTTAAAAATAAAACGAGGTTAGCCACACTAAAACACGTCTCTAAGACCGAATTACAAATATCTCCTTATTGGATAAATAGTGCACTACATAGGGTGTACAGGGCATTATTTTATACTGAACATGAAACAATAAATCTTTGGTAATATATATATATATATATATATATGTGTGTGTGTGTGTGTGTGTGTGTGTGTGTGTGTGTATCTATATATCTATATTACTATGATACTAATGGAAGATGAATTATTCAATTTTAGCCTTTCTGCTGTACTGAGCTTGTATGATTATTTTATGCCTCAAGATTCTTGTTTAGAGCTCATCTCATCTCATTATCTCTAGCCGCTTTATCCTTCTACAGGGTCGCAGGCAAGCTGGAGCCTATCCCAGCTGACTACGGGTGAAAGGCGGGGTTCACCCTGGACAAGTCGCCAGGTCATCACAGGGCTGACACATAGACACAGACAACCATTCACACTCACATTCACACCTACGCTCAATTTAGAGTCACCAGTTAACCTAACCTGCATGTCTTTGGACTGTGGGGGAAACCGGAGCACCCGGAGGAAACCCACACGGACACGGGGAGAACATGCAAACTCCGCACAGAAAGGCCCTTGCCGGCCACAGGGCTCAAACCCGGACCTTCTTGCTGTGAGGTGACAGCGCTAACCACTACACCACTGTGCCGCCGGAATGTATTTCTGTTAGTCCTTTTAGAAAGTTAGTTCTCTCTTATTTCAATATTTTATGGGCATGACACACAAAACTGCATTAGCCTGCTATCTTCAATATCGTTAATTAGTATACTCCTAAGTCAGCATAACTATACTAGGCATTTAAATAAATAAAGTAATAAATGAAAAAAAATTATATATATATATATATATATATATATATATCTCATCTCATCTCATCTCATTATCTCTAGCCGCTTTATCCTTCTACAGGGTCGCAGGCAAGCTGGAGCCTATCCCAGCTGACTACGGGCGAAAGGCGGGGTACACCCTGGACAAGTCGCCAGGTCATCGCAGGGCTGACACATAGACACAGACAACCATTCACACTCACATTCACACCTACGCTCAATTTAGAGTCACCAGTTAACCTAACCTGCATGTCTTTGGACTGTGGGGGAAACCGGAGCACCCGGAGGAAACCCACGCGGACACGGGGAGAACATGCAAACTCCACACAGAAAGGCCCTCGCCGGCCACGGGGCTCGAACCCAGGACCTTCTTGCTGTGAGGCGACAGCGCTAACCACTACACCACCGTGCCGCCCATATATATATATATATATATAAAAAAATCTCCTTCTCACCCCCGGCGGGGGGATGGTATCCATGTCATCCTCAAGCTCGGGTCCTCTACCAGAGGCCTGGGAGTTTGAGGGTTCTGCGCAGTATCTTCGATGTTCCTAGGACTGCGCTCTTCTGGACTGAGGCTTCAGATGTTGTCCCTGGGATTTGCTGGAGCCACTCTCCCAGTTTGGGGGTTACTGCCCCAAGTGCCCCCACTACCACGGGGACCACGTAACCCTTGACCTTCCACATCCGTTCCAGCTGCTCTTTCAACCCTTGATACTTCTCAAGTTTCTCATGTTCCTTCTTCCTGATGTTGGCGTCAGCTGGGATCGCCACATCTATCACCACCACCCTCTTCTGCTCTTTGTCCACCACCACTATGTCCGGTTGGTTAGCCAGGATCTGTTTGTCAGTCTGGAAGCTGAAGTCCCACAGAACCTTGGCCCTGTTGTTCTCAGCCACCTTCTGTGGTATGGCCCATTGGGACTTGGGTACTTCTATTCCATACTGGTTGCAGATGTTCCTGTATACTATCCCAGCCACTTGGTTGTGCCTCTCCATGTACGCTGATCCAGCTAGCATCTTACACCCTGCTACTATGTGCTGGACTGTTTCAGGGGCTTCTTTGCACAGTCTGCATCTTGGGTCTGATCTACTCTGGTAGATCCTGGCCTCTATGGCTCTTGTGCTTATTGCCTGTTCTTGTGCTGCCATGATTAGTGCCTCTGTGCTGTCTGTCAGTCCTGCATTATCCAGCCACTGGTAGGATTTCTTGATATCAGCCACTTCCTCTATCTGACGGTGGTACATGCCATGTAGGGGTTTGTCTCTCCAGGTTGTCTGTTCCTCCTCCTCCTCCTCCTCTGCACTCTCATCAGGGTTCTGCTGCCTGAGACATTCACTTAGCAGTTCATCCTTTGGGGCCATCTTTCTGATGTATTCTCGGATTTTCGATGTTTCATCCTGGACCGTGGTCTTGATGCTCACTAGCCCTCGGCCTCCCTCTTTCCGCTTAGTGTATAGTCTCAGGGTGCTGGACTTGGGGTGGAACCCTCCATGCATGGTGAGGAGCTTTCTAGTCTTGATATCTGTGGCTTCTATCTCCTCCTTTGGCCAGTTTATGATACCAGCGTGCTATCTGATGACTGGTAGTGCGTACATGTTGATGGCTCGGACCTTGTTCTTACCATTCAGCTGACTTTTCAGGACCTGCCTTACTCTCTGGAGGTATTTGGCTGTGGTTGACTTCCTTGTGGTTTCTTCATGGTTTCCATTAGCCTGTGGGATGCCAAGGTACTTGTAGCTGTCTTGGATATCACCTATGTTGCCCTCTGGTAGGTCAATCCCCTCAGTCCGGATCATCTTGCCTCTCTTTGAGACCATCCGGCCACACTTGTCCAATCCGAATGACATCCCTATGTCATCGCTGTAGATCCGGGTGGTGTGGATCAGCGAGTCTATTTCTCACTCGTTCCTGGCATACAGCTTGATGTCATCCATGTAGAGCAGGTGGCTGATTGTTGCCCCACTACGGAATCGGTACCCGTAGCCGCTCTTCGTGATGATCCGACTGAGGGGGTTCAGGCCTATGCAGAACAGCAGTGGTGATAGCGCATCTCCTTGGTATATGCCGCACTTGATGTTGACTTGGGCAATGGGTTTTGAGTTGGCCTCTAGGGTTGTCTTCCACATTTCCATTGAGTTCTGTATGAAGGTCCTTAGGTTCCTGTTGATCTTATACAGTTCCAGACATTCCAGTATCCATGTGTGTGGCATTGAGTCGTAGGCTTTCTTGTAGTCAATCCAGGCAGTGCACAGGTTGGTCTGTCTCTTCTTACAGTCTCGGGCAACTGTTCTATCGACCAATAGCTGGTGCTTGGCTCCTCTGGTGTTACTGCCAATTCCTTTCTGTGCCTCGCTCATGTATTGAGCCACATGCTTACTCATTTTTGCCGCAATGATGCCTGACAGGGCCTTCCATGTTGTGCAGAGACAGGTAATTGGCCGGTAGTTGGATGGGATGGGTCCCTTCTGGGGGTCCTTCATGAGTAGGACTGTCCTGCCTTGGGTTAGCCATTCTGGGTGGATTCCATCCCTCAGCAGCTGGTTCATCTGTGCTGCTAGGCGTTCATGGAGTGCAGTTAGCTTCTTCAGCCAGTACGTATGGATCATATGGACAGCCTGGTGCTGTCCAGCTCTTCATCTTTGACACTCTTTCTTGGACGTCTGCCATTGAGATGGTTACTGGTTCTTGTTCTGGGAGGTTGCTGTGGTCAGCTCTTAGGTCCACTAACCATTGGGCATCGGTGTTGTGTGATGCCTTTCTTTCCCATATGTCTTTCCAGTATTTTTCCACCTCAGCTCTTGGTGGGTCTGACCGGTTGTTGTTCCCCTGCCACTGAGAGTACACCTTGGCTGGTTCAGTGGAGAACAGCTTGTTTATTCTCCTGGCCTCTCCCTCCTTGGTGTATCTCTTCAACCGGGTGGCCAGAGCTGTTAGTCGCTGTTTGGCAGTTTTGAGTGCCTCTGGTATGGAGAGTGAGTTGTACTTCCTGGGCGCCCCTTTATTCACCATGTTCCCTTTCTGTAGTTCAGCTAGCTGGCTAACTTCTCTCCGTGCTGCCTTTATCTTGGCCTCTAATCGTCTCTTCCATGGTGGATACTGTTTGTTATGTCCCGAGCCCACCTTGTGTCCAATGATCTCCATGATTACTGTTGCTGTACTGTGTATCAGCTTGTTGGTCTCAGTGATGGTTCTTGTGGGGATTGTCTTCAGAGCAGCATTCACATCTACTAGTAGATCTTCTGAAGGTACTTGGCAACTCAGCTTCGGTATTCGTTGGGGGCTCCAGGTTTCCAGTTGGGTCACGATCTTCCTTCTCAGGTCAGCAGCTCTTGTGTTGAGGCTGTTAGCTGTTGGGGCTTGGTACCCAATCTCTGGTTGTGGGGATGATGACATCTCCCCGCTGACCTGTCTTCCTGGCAACGATGGCCGTAGCATCGTTGTTGTATTTCATTAATCTCTAGTTGTGATAGTCGATTTCGATTACGGATGTTGGAACACTGGGCTAATAGCTGTTTCTTTGTTAGCCTTGATTGTGGGTTTCGAAGTATCCAATGGTCCCACAATCGGGACATATCCCCTCTCTCTGGGATTGCTTGTATAGTAGCATTCCAGCAAATCTGTATTTTCTGTCCTCGTCCATCGATGTCTTGTTCCAGTAGCCCATTTCTCATCAGTTTGTACTGGTTTCCTAGCAACTGACGCAGACCTTGTTGACCCGGGCGATGTCTGAGCTGGTATGACTCTATCAGTTATATCTTCACTCATTCTTGAGGTAGGCTGATATATCATGAGGGGTTTTTGCCTAAGGACTGGATGATGTTTTGCCCCGACCGGGATTCAAACCCCGATCTCCTGCGTCGTAGTCAGTGAGCATTACCACTGTACTATCCAGCTGATTGATATATATATATATATGTGTGTATATATATATATATATATATGTGCGTGTATATATATACATATACACACACACACAGTGGGGTAAAAAAGTATTTAGTCAGTCACCAATTGGGCCTGTAATTTTCATCATAGGTATACCTCAACTATGAGAGACAAAATGAGAAAAAAAATCCAGAAAATCACATTGTCTAATTTTTAAAGGATTTATTTGCAAATTATGGTGGAAAATAAGTATTTGGTCAATAACAATAGTTCATCTCAATACTTTGTTATATACCCTTTGTAAGCAATGACAGAGGTCAAACATTTTCTGTAAGTCTTCACAAGGTTTTCACACACTGTTGCTGGTATTTTGGCCCATTCCTCCATGCAGATCTCCTCTAGAGCAGTGATGTTTTGGGGCTGTCACTGGGCAACACGGGCTTTCAACTCCCTCCAAAGATTTTCTATGGGGTTGAGATCTGGAGACTGGCTAGGCCACTCCAGGACCTTGAAATGCTTCTTATGAAGCCACTCCTTCGTTGCCCGGGTGGTGTGTTTGGGATCATTGTCATGCTGAAAGACCCAGCCACGTTTCATCTTCAATGCCCTTGCTGATGGAAGGAGGTTTTCACTCAAAATCTCATGATACATGGCCCCATTCATTCTTTCCTTTACATGGATCAGTCATCCTGGTCCCTTTGCAGAAAAACAGCCCCAAAGCATGACGTTTCTACCCCCATGCTTCACAATAGGTATGGTGTTCTTTGGATGCAACTCAGCATTCTATCTCCTCCAAACACGACAAGTTGAGTTTTTAGCAAAAAGTTCTATTTTGGTTTCATCTGACCATATGACATTCTCCCAATCCTCTTCTGGATCATCCAAATGCTCTCTAGCAAACTTCAGACGGGCCTGGACATGTACTGGCTTAAGCAGGGGGACACGTCTGGCACTGCAGGATTTGAGTCCCTGGTGGCGTAGTGTCTTACTGATGGTCGCCTTTGTTACTTTGGTCCCAGCTCTCTGCAGGTCATTCACAAGGTCCCCCCGTGTGGTTCTGGGATTTTTGCTCACCGTTCTTGTGATCATTTTGACCCCACGGGGTGAGATCTTGCATGGAGCCCCAGATCGAGGGAGATTATCAGTGGTCTTGTATGTCGTCCATTTTCTAATAATTGCTCCCACAGTTGATTTCTTCACACCAAGCTGCTTACCTATTGCAGATTCAGTCTTCCCAGCCTGGTGCAGGTCTACAATTTTGTTTCTGGTGTCCTTTGACAGCTCTTTGGTCTTGGCCATAGTGGAGTTTGGTGTGTGACTGTTTGAGGTTGTGGACAGGTGTCTTTTATACTGATAACGAGTTCAAACAGGTGCCATTAATACAGGTAACGAGTGGAGGACAGAGGAGCCACTTAAAGAAGAAGTTACAGGTCTGTGAGAGCCAGAAATCTTGCTTGTTTGTAGGTGACCAAATACTTATTTTACCGAGGAATTTACCAATTAATTCATTAAAAATCCTACAATTTGATTTCCTGGATTCTTTCACCCCATTTTGTCTCTCATAGTTGAGGTATACCTATGATGAAAATTAGAGGCCTCTCTCATCTTTTTAAGTGGGAGAACTTGCACAATTGGTGGCTGACTAAATACTTTTTTGCCCCACTGTGTGTGTGTGTATATCACGGGCGATTGCTCTAAGACAACGAGGGAGGCTCAGCCTCCTCTAAAAATGACGAACATCATGTAGGATGAATTACGCTAGGCTTATGTTATAGCCGACCTTATAACATTGCTATTTCAGATCCAGAATCATAGAAATATATGTGCTCAACCCAACTACAGTGCGAAATCATTCCGTTATAACTTTCCCCAGTTCGCCTAATGTGTGCATGAGTTTTTCCCCCTCGTGACAGCGTGATGCAGCCCAGCCTCAGTGGACTTCAATGGCATTTGGGAGCTATGCGCTTTTCAATCTCAAAATGCAAGACGATTATTGGACAAATACTGTGAAAACGCCTGCCCACGGACTCCCAGCCTCACAGTGGGTGGGGCAAAGCTTTCCACAAGGAGACTGGTGATTGGTGAAAGCGGCCAGATATTTTCTTTGATTGACAGCTCATTTCAAATAGACAGGCAGCGGTGAATCTCAGTTCAGTCCCATGCAGATTCGCAAGTGCTGTGGTGTATTGTAAGAGATCAGCTTACATTTCGATTTCATTCATTACATATGGTTTCTACCAGCTTTTTTAGTTTTTATATATTTTCATTGTAAATAAAGTGTAAATATAGTGTTGTCAAGTTTGCTATCTTAGTTCCAGAAATTTCATTTATTTGAGTGACTGAACTTGAACTTGAGGGGGCTAGTCAGCTAGCAAGAAAGCTGCGCACGGATGCCGAGCATTGCTGATTTAATTTTGGCGAAGCCATTTGCCAGTCTTCCTTTCGAGGAAAAAATTAAAATTAAAGAGCAGGGTAGACCAACGCCTCAAATTGACTTGGTGAAAAAGGTAGGGAATAATACTCGTTCCTTTCAGCTCTCCTGGTACGAGAAAGTGAATTGGCTAACAGCAAGTGACCCACATCAACAATAGTAAATAGGTTACTTTAGCAATATGTCATGGATGGACCAAAAATATAGAATCTATTTAAAATGTTTATGCTGAGTATATTATATTGGAATATATATTTCTCTGGATATGAATTAAACACAGCTACAATTTGGAAAACATTTCTAAACAAAAACACAGCAGAGAACATTTCACACTACAGACCTGGATTAAAAGTGAAGGGTTATCAAAATTGTCAATAAAACATTTCTCAGTCAAAATAAGTAAAATATAGGGAAAGTGTCATTGAATGAAATGTGTGGTGCCCAGCTCTTTGTTTGGCTCCCCAAGGTCAGTGCTTGTGCCTATTCCAGAGCACTCTGCTGTTACTGCTGAGGTTCCTGACAAAGAGCTGCTTTCAATAATGATCAATTTTTAAACAACATGCCACATGCCACAATTTTAAAATATAAAATATTAAAATATAACCCCCCCAACACCACCATCATGTATATTGGACAGTAGGCTAATGGGCCAAAAGAACCTGTTATTTTACAGTTTGTGACCCTGCCAACAATCAGCCAGATCAGAGGCAAGAGTATGGGCAAAATGTATGTTTTTTCTTTTTTCTTTTAAAATCTGGAAATATCATAACCGACCAGCCTCCCCTGTTTGAAAGACTACCAGCCGCCACTGTTTTATATATATATATATATATATATATATATATATATATATATATATATATATATATATATATATATGTATAAAGTTTATTTTTATAGCACTTTTAACAATAGACATTGTCACAAAGCAGCTGTACAGAATTTTTTATGACTTTAAACATGAGCTAATTTTATCCCTAATCTAGCCCCAATGAGCAAGCCTGTGGTGACAGTGGCAAGGAAAAACTCCCTCAAACAACATGAGGAAGAAACCTTGAGAGGAACCAGACTCAAAAGGGAACCCATCCTCATTTGGGTGATAATAGACAACAGTTTTAACATGAAGTCAGTTTTGTTGATGTTATAACTCTTCACTGATGGAAACTTGAGCGCAAAACTGTTCATGACAACTGCAGCCCTAAAGTTAACAAGTCAACTGTAGTCCTCAAGCAATAAAAGCATTCCTGTAAGTGTCCAGAGCATCTTCCAAGTGTGACTTTCAACTGTCCATATGGAGCCACACCCCTCCCCCCACTAGGGAAGTCTGACCACAACCTGGTTCTTCTACAGCCAAAGTACACCCCCCGGTTCAAAGGCAGCCTGCAACAACTAGCTCCATCAGGAGGTGGTCCCCTGAAATGGAAGATGCCCTCAGTGACTGTTATGACATCACGGACTGGAATGTGCTGCTTAGCCCACATTGTGAGGACATAGAGGGGCTGACACACTGTCTGACAGATTACCTTAACTTCTGTGCAGACGTGGCCTCCCCCACTAAAACTGTACGGTGTTACCCTAATAACAAGCCATGGGTAACACAGGAAGTCAAAGCTGTCCTCAACAGGAAGAAGGCCACCTTCAGGAGCAGGGATAGGGAGACAATGAAAGCATTTTCAGGGTCTCTGAGAGATTTTAGGTTTTGGACTCCCTGGGGAGGCTGGTCCATGGCCTGCTCAAGTGCTTACTGCTCTTGCAGACAGTAAAGAGTTTCAAGCTAAATTAATGTCATTTCTGAGGACTGAAGGCAAAACTCTCACTGATGTTAGTTGCTTACTCACCCCTTCACCCCTCAACATGAACACTGCACTGATACACGCTATCAGCTCCCTAGTGGATAAATGTAACACCACATCTGCTGATTCCCATAGTTATCGTAAGCTCCGCATGTTCTCTGGTGTGAAACCTATGCCCAGTGGGGAGGAAGAGTATGACGCCTGGGCAGAGCAGACAGCACATTTGCTCGAAGAGTGGCAGTGAAGTGACAATACAAAGAAACAGAGGATAGTGGAAAGCTTGAAAGGTCCAGGTGCTGACATTGTGAGATTCCTGAGAGTGCAGAAGCCCATTGCAACGTCATATGATTATATGCAAGCTTTGGAAACAGCTTTTGGAACAACTGAGAGTACATCTGATCTCCTGGTGAAATTTAGGCACACATATCAAAATGCCTGTGAAAAGCTGTCTACTTACCTGTGGAGGTTGGATAAACTGCTGCACTGTATTTTCAGGAAAGGAGGTGTGGTACTGTCTGACATGAATCGATTATGGATGGAGCAGGTTGTGAGAGGAGCACAGCAACAAGACATGATTGCTCTCCGCCTCCGTATGACACACAAGCTGTGAGAACCTCCTTCTTTCAGTGAGTTGCTGAAAGAGGTGAGGGAGGAAGAAGATATGCTCCAAAGTAGAGATGATGTTTAGCACCCAGTAATGTCACAGTCTGTAACTCCTGTTTCCAAGCCTGCACCTGAAACAGAAGTTGATTCTGAAATAGAAAAGCTGAAAAAAGAAATCAGTGTCATGAAAGCTGAAATGATTAGTCTTAAAGCTGCTACAGTTGCATCACATTCAGATACCCAGGATGAAATCACTGCCAAGGCAAAATACAAAAAAAAATGCTACCCCACAAAGGTTTGGATATCAAGGGGATAGACCTGGGATATTTTGCTATAGATGTGGGGAGGATGGACATTTTAAGAGAGAATGTGAAGGTGAAGAAAATCTACTCAAAGTCAATAAGAGTCTCAATAAACTGACAAGGAAATCGGGAAACTACCGTGGGGTCCAGTAAAGGAATGGCCTGGTATCCCGGTGGTTGCAACACATTCCACCAAGTGCAGTAACTTGAAAAGAAAAGTGAATGACACTATGCCTGAAGGCTTAGTGGGCCCTAGCTCTGTCGTGCCTGTACAGATTGAAGGCATGTACTCTAAAGCTATACTGGATTCTGGTTCCCAAGTAACTTTGCTGTACATATCCTTCTATGACAGATATTTGACACACCTGCCACTAACACCTATCAGCACTTTGCAGATATGGGGTCTTACCCTTAGCAAAAAGAAGTTTAATCAAGTGTGCTACAAGTATACTTATTTTATACTAAAATTGAGGAAGTGTACTTGAAGGTTACTTCTTATAAACTAATTCTTGATACACTTAAAACATAGTACAGGGAAGTATACTTGGTTTATACTGAACCAAGTATAAAAAAGTATAAGTAGACCTATATCAATACTAAGACTTACACTTATACATTACTTTAATACTAAAACTTATACTTGGACCTAAGTATACTTTGTAAATCTTTTTGCCACAAAATAGGAATGCTTAGCATATATCTTGCTTCAAGAGCACAATAAGGTCAACTCATTAATTGACTCAACATTTAATTTATATATTTATACTATATGTATAATTTATATTACATTATATATATATATATATATATATATATATATATATATATATATATATATATATATATATATATTATATTTATAATTTATATTACATTAGCTGAGCTATACAGCTGGTAAGTGATTAGGGAATCCAACCTGATCAGAGGGCCCCTCTCACCCCCTCCATCACTCCTTCCAACTGCTCCCATCAGGCTGGCGTTACAATGTACCACTATAAACAAAAAGTCCTTCATCCCCTCTGCAGCAGCCTTACTCAACAGCACATGATGAACATTACCAGCCAACCCAACTGTCAACATGCATGTCTTGTTTAATGTCTTATTATAATTCTGGAGATTAACACTTAGTCATTATGTGTACTGAATTGCATTATCTTCATGTACCTTACACTTCATCATACACAAAAACAGGAAAACAGAAAAAAAGTTTGGCTTGACTTTATTTATTTAACTAGTCCCTTTCAAAAGGGTTTGGCAATGGTGTTATGTACAGTGTGTCAGCTGTTTCAACAAGGACACATTTTGTTTTGATCATGTCAGGCGAGACAGCATGAACAGTTTCAGTTTTTTGAACATCATATACAAAATGACTTTGTACATTTATTTGCGAATCTTTACATACAGGCCTGCCTGATTTACTAAGTACGTCAACTAAAACACAACATAGTTTGCGACATGGACAAAAAGCAGAGATTTCATGTGAACATATTTGTTTAAAAACAACCAATTCTATAATACAACAATGTACCATCTTTCAAGTATGCAGCACTGTTGAATCTCTTCTTTAGTCTGTCATAGGTTTTACTGTGGTACGTAACTCCATCAACCAAAAAACGGTTGTAAGACCAAAAGCAGTTACTTAGTTTCCCACACAACTTTTCAATGGCAAGCCTATATGACATTTTTATACTGGTTTCCCTTAGCAAAAAGTAGTATACTTAAAGTTCATTTTGTAAAGTATTCTGAAGTGTAAGTATATCAAGTGTACTACAGGCCATGTACTTCAAGTGTACTAGAAAGCATACTAATTTAATACTTCTTCGGACTAAATTGGAACATTTTAAGTTTATAAAAGTATACTTCAAAGTTACTTTTAAGTTAGCAAAAGTACTCTTTAAGTACTCTCATCTATACTATATCTATACTGTAAATGTACTTGGTATATCCCTCTTGTATACTTACAGTATATAACTAGTACAATGGCAGTACATAAATAAGTGTACTTATGATATACTTCAAGTACACAATAAGGATATACCAAGTACATTGATAGTATATAAATGAATATACTTACAGTATATAACTAGTACAATGGCAGTACATAAATAAGTGTACTTATGATATACTTCAAGTACACAATAGGGATATACCAAGTGCATTGATAGTATATAAATGAGTATACTTGAAAGTGTACTTTTGTAAACTTAAAACGGACTTGAAAGTATACTTTTATAAACTTAAAATGTTCCAATTTAGTCCGAAGAAGTATTAAATTAGTATGCTTTCTAGTACACTTGAAGTACATGGCCTGTAGTACACTTGATATACTTATACTTACACTTCAGAATACTTTACAAAATGAACTTTAAGTATACTACTTTTTGCTAAGGGTAGCCCTGCTGAGTACCCTTACAATGGCTATTTGTCACTTAGGCTGGAGTTTTTGGAAGCTGATGTAGGATTGAGTGAGATCATTGATGCACTTGTGTTGGTATGTCCTGACCCAGTTGTGAGAGGTGAAGCTTCCATGCTTGTTGGCACAAACACACCCACTGTGAGACGACTGCTTAGTCATTGTAGAGAAAAGGGGGGGGGGGAATTTTGTGAGAACCATGCACATTCATCCAGTCTTCCAGAAAGCTTTCAATGAGATCTCACACTTACCATCTGACACTGAGAGCAATGCGAGGGGAACTGTGTGGTTCACTCAAACTAAACTTGTTACGTTACGGCCTGGGGGAGTCACCAGAGTGACTGATGTACCAAAGTTTCTGGGAGTGTTGAGCATTCAGGCCATCCTTGTGGACTCACCTGATAACCCTGTAAATGAACCTCGGTTTCCAGATGAACTTCTGGTGAGACCAGAGTTACCGACATCCACTGGTGTGATGGCTAAGAAAATCACTGTTCTAGTCAGAAATATGTCAGCACGAGAAATTACCTTGACCAGGGGAATGCTGATAGCTCATCTGTTTCCAGTCGATGTTGTGTCATCATCTCCTGAAAAGAAAGAGTCTAATGTTGAGTCACCTGGAAAGTTGACCCCCTCCTCTTTCAAATATGGAGACTCACCCCTAAGGAGTGGAAAGAAAGATTGGTGACAAAAATGATGGAATAGAGTGAGGTTTTCTCTCTGCATGAGTTTGATGTAGGATGCAGTAAAAGCACCCAGCACACTGTCAAAACCGCCGACAACAAACCATTTCGTAAGAGGTCTCATTGGCTGCCACCTGCAGATGTGGAGGCATTGAGACAGCATCTGTTGCAGCTGAAAAATGCTGCCGTTATTATAGAGTCACGCAGTCCTTATGCCTCACCGATTGTGGTTGTGAGGAAGAAAAATGGGAAAATAAGGATGTGTGTGGACTTCAGGACTCTAAACCGGCGCACCGTCCCAGATCAATACACGGTGCCAAGAACCGAAGATGCTTTGGCCTGTCTCAGTGGAAGTAAGTGGTTTAGTGTGCTTGACCTTTGCAGTGGATACTATCAAGTGCCTATGACAGACTCTGACAAGGAGAAGACAGCTTTCATCTGCCCGGCTGGATTCTTCCAATTTGAAAGAATGCCACAAGGAATGACAGGGGCTCCCTACGTTTCAGCAGATAATGGAACAGACTGTCAGAGATATGAATTTGCTTGAAGTCTTGGTTTATCTCAATGATCTCATTGTGTTTGGAGCAATGCTTGAGGAGCATGAGACCAAGTTGTTAAAGGTGCTTGATCGCTTGAGAGACGAAGGACTGAAGTTATCACTGGATAAATGTCAGTTTTGTCAGCCAGCAGTAACCTATGTGGGACACATCATATCTCAAGATGGGCTATCTACTGATCCAAAGAAAACCGAAGCTGTAACCACATGGCCCAGACCAAACACTGTGACAACTTTGCGGTCATTCCTTGGATTATGTGGGTTCATAAAGGATTATTCCAAGGTAGCTCACCCGTTGAACCAACTGTTGTCCGGTTACCTGCCAGCTGCAAAGAAGTCCAAAGGGAAGCAGAAGAATGTTTACCTAAATCCCTCAGAGCCTTTTGGTAGTCGGTGGGATAAAAAATGGGAAGCAGCTTTTGAGGAGCTAAAGCGATGGCTTACTCAAACTCCCGTGTTAGCTTTTGCAAACCCTCAGCTACCTTATGTGCTGCACATTGACGCTAGCTGAGAGGGGCTAGGAGGAGTGTTGTACCAAGATCAGGGTGAAGGATTGAGACCCATGGCTTTCATTAGTCAAAGTTTGACTCCTTCAGAAAAAAAACTACCCAGCCCATAAGTTTGAATTTTTGGTGTTGAAGTGGGTGGTAGTAGATAAGCTGCATGACTATCTCTATGGGACCAAGTTTGAGGTGAGGACAGACAACAACCCGTTGACCTATGTGTTGACGTCAGCTAAGCTGAATGCGACAGGTCATTGTTGGCTCGCTGCGCTGTCTACCTATGACTTCAGTCTTAAATACAGATCAGGAGTCTAAAACATTGATGCTGATGCTCTCTCTCGTCACCCACATCCCAGTCCAATACAAAAATCAGAGTGGAAAGACATCTCTGCAGCAGGTGTGAGAGCCATGTGCCAGATGTCTGTGGTGACAAAGCAGAGAAACCCACAGTCTGGAAGAGCTATTGACCTTCTGGGGATTTCTCCACAAGCTATCCCACAAGCCTATTGCAATCTGGCTTCTTTAAGTGTCAAAAATATGCCTGTTATGAGTCTCACTGAGTTGTCAACCGCTCAGCAGGAAGACCCTGACATAGGACAAGTGTGGTCGGCTCTGAAAAATGGTAGTATCATCCAAGTTGACAAGACAAAACATCGAGCTTGCTCTTTGCTGTTGAGAGAGTGGGATAGGTTGAAGATGCAGGAAGGAGTAATGTATCGTATTGTAAGTCCACCAGGAAAATCATGCTGTTCTCAGTTGGTACTACAAGCAAAGTACAGAAATATGGTAATGAAATCATTGCATGGTGATTCAGGTCATCTGGGCCTCGATAAGACACATGGCCTGATCAAAGATCGATTCTACTGGCCGTGGATGAAGTCAGAGATCGAAGATTATTGCAGGTCTTGTGTGAGGTGCATAAAAAGAAAGACTTTGCCCAAGAGAGTTGCACCATTGTCTCATTTGCAAAGTGATGGTCCATTGGACCTTGTTTGTATGGACTTTCTTTCCATTGAACCAGATTCGAGCAACACAGAAAATGTCCTGGTCATTACTGATCATTACACCCGCTATGCTCAAGCCTTTCCAACAAAGGACCAAAAAGCCTCTAAAATGGCAAAAGTGTTACTGGAGAAAGATTTTGTCCATTATGGATTGCCCAAGAGGATGCACAGTGATCAGGGGAGAGATTTTGAAAGTCGCCTTGTCCACGAAGTATTGAGTTCACTTGGAGTTGAAAAATCAAGAACAACGCCCTATCATCCTCAAGGGGATCCTCAACCTGAGAGGTTTAATAGGACATTGTTGGACATGTTAGGGACTCTGGAGCCTAACAGGAAGAAAAAATGGAATCAGCATATTGTACATTTGGTCCACGCTTATAATTGCACTCTGAACGAAGCTACAGGATTTTCTCCCTATTTTCTTATGTTTGGGCATGTAGCCAGATTACCTGTGGATTTATGTTTTGAGACTTCTAGTGATGGCACACAACAGAAAACTTACCTCAAGTATGTTTCTGATGTGAGGAAGGAATTGAAGGCTGCCTATGAACTAGCAGAGTTCATTGCTGCTAAGCAAAATGATAACAATAAGCAGAGGTATGACAAAAGAATTAGATTTTCACAGTTGTTGCCGGGAGACAGAGTCTTGCTACGGAACCTTGGATTACAAGGGAAGCATAAACTGGCAGATCGCTGGGCCTCAAACCCATATGTTGTAGATAGCCAGATGCCGAACTTACCAGTGTTCCAGTTGAGACCTGAAGATGGTGATGGACCAATTAAAATTCTTCATCAAAATCACCTCCTGCCTCTTGGGAAAAGGATATGTCCAGTTTCTGTATCCAATACAGATCCTACACCCAGAAGGAGAGTCCTTTCGACGGAGAAGACAGAAAGAACGCATTGACAAATCTGCAGAGGAAAAGACGTCACAGAAAACACCAGATGAAGACTCTGAAAGAAGAGAGGTTAGACCCTGTGATTTTGTTGAAAAAGAGCACACAGACTCAGAAGATGAGGACTATGGACTGTGGTGTGATTCAAATATTGAACCTCGCAGGAACAACATGGATAATGATACGTTGGAACTATTCAGTCTGGATCTGGGTATTTTCTTAAGTGATCTGACTGGAAAACCAAAAGCAGTTGAGCCAGCAGTAATAGAGGAATGTGTGGAGCAATCTGGAATGGACAGTGGAGATGAACCAGAGACTACTGAGATTACAGAGTCTGAGCTACGAGAGACATGTGAGAGCCAAGAAGAGACTGAAAAAGATAAAACACTGACTGAAGACGTCACCTTGCAACAAGAAGACACTGCCCTTGACTTGACACTAAGACCAGACCTCAGAGACTAAAGAGGGCTCCTTTAAGGTTAACTTATAACACTCTAGGTCATCCCAGTGTCATAGCAGCCCCTACAGCGAAATATGTTTCTTGTATTTACAAGTGGATAGGTACACCTGTTATTGCTTAATTGTGTATTTCACTGTGTTTCACTCACCAGATGTATAATGATTGTTTATGTTTTAAACAGTACACAGTCATAAGGGCATGCTTGTATTTTGGTGGGGGGAGAGTGTGATACTCTGATAAATATCAGTAGTATTTATTAATTTTTTTTATTGAGGATGGAATACTGAATTGTGGTGAAATAAGTGTATAATTGTTTGGTGTAAATGGGATGTTAAAATGTATAATTAATTTGTGTTTGAAATGGGTCCCTATTAAGGAAAGTTGAGGAGTAATTCTTGCTATGTGAGGCATGAGTTCATGACCTTTGAGTTGATACACTTCCAGGTGGATAGAAAAGAAAGCGAGAAGAGGGAACAATGTGGGAATGGCGCTGAGCGGGTAGCAGTGGACCGTGTGTGTGTTGGACAACAAGTTAAGAGTGCGTGAGTCAGACTCTTCGCCGCAGTTAAGGGTCTTGTGTTTGGTGGATACAAAGCAGGTCAGTAATCACTGGCTAGCAGGAGCTAGGCTAGTCGTGCGGTCTTTGTTAAGGGTGGACATCACCTGCACAGATGGGAGGACACTTCGCTGTTGTGACTCATCACCTACAGTCTGGTTCTGCTGACTTCACTGATACGGGAGGTACTTTTATAAAAGGTTTCCATCATGAGCTCCAATTAAAGCACGCCAACGAACTAAACTAAGAGTGCACTCAAAGTTAGATAGTTTGAGGGAAAAACCTATCACTACCCGGGTTTCTTTTTATATATATATATTTCTCTTTTCCATAACGAAAGGTGACAGTGTTTTTTGTGCATAATTTTTAATACAGTTTCTAAAATTATATTCTGTGTTTGTATTATTGAGTTGTTTTATCATTGAAATATTACATTCTGCCCTATCCGAGCATTTACAGGTCAAAGTGTATTCCCCATAGTCTCTAAGTAAGTAAGTAAGTAAGTAAGTAAGTAAGTAAGTAAGTAAGTAAGTAAGTAAGTAAATTAAATTTATAAAGCACATTTAAAATAGTTTTCACTGACCAAATTGCTGTACATAGGGTAGCTAAGAAATCAGAAGTAAAATGGACAAACAAACATAAAAAGAAAAGATGCATTAATAGCTGTAACAAAAATACACATTACAAACACAGAGATTGACAGATAGACAAAGAGGCCAGAATTATACAAACAACAAATAAACAACAACATTGAAAAGCACCCACTACAAAAAGAACTAGGGAATGGGCAGCTAAGAGGATGCAAAAGCCAGTGAGTAGAGGTGAGTTTTGAGCCTGAATTTAAAAGAGGAGATAGAGGGGGCGAATCTAATGTCTGGGGGCAAACAGTTCCACAGACTTGGAGCCACTACTGCAAATGCCCTATCACCTTTTTGTTTGAGGTGAGTCCGGGGCACATGGAGGAGACCTTTATCAGCAGATCTGAGGGACCTAGGTGCAGGGGGTGGTTTCAGAAGATCTGAGATGTAAATACATAGGGGCTTGACCATGCAGCTCCTTGTAGACTATTAGTAGGACTTTAAATTTGATCCTAAAACTAATAGGGAGCCAGTGTAAAGAAGCCAGGACAGGGGTAATGTGCTCTTTCTTCTTGGTACCTGTCAGCAGTCTAGCAGCTGTATTTTGCACCAACTGTAAATGCATTAATTGAGACTGGGGGAGACCAAGACAGAGGGAATTGCAGTAATCTAGCCGGGATGTAATAAAGGCATGGATGACTTTTTCTAGGTCTTCAAAGGATAAAGAAAGTTTGAGATGGGAGATCATTCTCAGCTGGAAGAAGCTATTCTTAATAACAGTACTAATCTGCTTTTTAAAGCAGAGTTCTGAATCAAGAGTGACAACTAGGTTTTTAGCATATGACTTAACGTATGGAAAGAGATGAGCAAGCTTGTTAGCCACTGAGGATCTAGATTTGGGAGGACCAAAAATGATAACCTCAGTTTTGTCGTTATTTAGCTGGAGGAAGTTGTTGATCATCCGGCACTTAATGTCCTCAAGACAATCCTATAGTGGCTGTATGGAATCCCGAGATTTAAAGGGGAGGTGCAGTTGTGTATCATCTAGAAGTGAAAGGAGATATCATACTTTCTAATAATGTTACCTAGAGGGAGCATATACAAACAGAAGAGCACTGGACCCAAAATAGAACCCTGTGGGACCCCATAGGAGACTGAGGCTGAGGAAGAGAAAAAATGACAGAGAGATACGGAAAAGGTTCTGTGTTTTAGATCGGATCTGAACCAAAGCAGTGCTGTCCCATTAATGCCTACCCACTCCTCAAGACGAGAGAGGAGGATGTCATGGTCCACAGTATCAAAGGCTGCACTAAGGTCCAATAGGACCAAGATTGCATTCTCGCCTGAGTCTAGAGTGAGCAGTAGATCGTTAGTCACTTTGAGTTGAGCTGTTTCAGGACTGTGGGGTGCTCTAAAACCTGACTGGAATGGCTCTAAAATGTTGTGCTCAGACAGGAAGGGAAGCAGCTGGGACAGCATGACTTTCTCCAGCACCTTGGAAATGAAAGGGAGCTTAGAGATAGGGCAGTAATTACTCAAGCATTTACCATCCAGGTTATGCTTTTTAAGCAGGGGTTGGACAACTGCATGCTTAAAACACGCAGGAACAACACCAGATGACAGACACGAATTAATAATTACCTGTATGGAGGAACCAACTATATCAAAAGCTTCTTTAATAATATAAGAGGGGACAACATCACCAGGAGAGGAGGTTGGTTTCATATGTAGGACTAAGTACTTCAAATCTGCAAGGGGAATATTATGAAATATTATGAAATTATATGAGAGGAATGGCTTCCCCAGGGTACAATCTGTAGTACAGAGATCGGTTGATGGCTTGGTCCTTTTCTAGTTGTTGCAGGCAGCTAACAACTTTCTTTTGTAAAACCCTTCGACTAGTGGGGGAGTATGAGAGGACTTCAAGAAAACTGGCAGACTACAGGAACCACCTGCATTTCAACCTGAGATGCTGACAATCCAACATTATCCCCACTAGCCTACGCCTGCATTCAACGGTCAAAGGACACAGAGCTGAAATAATCCTCCAGAAAGCCCAGAAGCAGCTTCTCAATGAGAGAGTGAGACAAGTACATTTCACCATCGATGCTCTCCAGAACAAGACTGAACTGATGTTTGAAGAGTTGACAGTACTTCTTCCCAGTGAAGTTTTGGAACGAGTCTCTGATTTCGCGGAGAAAGCACAGATTTCACAACATACCAAAGGCAAGGAATGACAGATGCGCAAATTTCAAACATTGCTGTCTAAAACCACCTCCTCCAGTAAGACAGAAGTGCTGACTTTTAGGAAGAAATCTGACCAGGCTACATAGAAGACATAGAAGAGAAATGGTTGAAGAACTTATCCGACAGGGTACTCACCCAACCAGAGAAAGATGTTTTATCCAAGGGACTTAACTTTGCAGTTTCACCAGAGCGGATACCAGTGGTAGATCTCATCACAGCCACAGAGTCAGCCATCAGAAACAACAATCTGACCAACACAGAGGCAGAACAACTTAGACTGAAGATATCAGCTGCTCTGTCCAGTGCAAAAGCACCCCCCTCCAACCTCACCAGCCAAGAAAGGAGGGCTCTTACATTGCTTCAAAGAGACCAGGACATCACCATCCTTCCTGCTGACAAAGGGAGATGCATGGTGGTGCTAAACACAGCGGACTACCACTCAAAGATGACCAGTCTCCTTAGCGACACAACCACCTATGAAACCTTAAGGTGGGACCCCACCAGTTGTTACAAAAAGAAAGTTGTTAGCTGCCTGCAACAACTAGAAAAGGACCAAGCCATCAACCGATCTCTGTACTACAGATTGTACCCTGGGGAAGCCATTCCTCTCATATACAGACTCCCCAAGATTCACAAGGAAGGAGCTCCACTCAGACCTATCATCAGCAGTATAAACTCTGTCACCTATAACATTGCCAAACACCTAGCTACTATCCTGGCTCCTCTTGTTGGGAATACGCTACATCATGTCAAAAACTCCCAAAATTTTGCTACTAAAGTTGCAGACCTCAAACTAGACTTAGATGAAACCATGGTTTCTTATGATGTCACTTCTCTTTTCACCTGCATTCCCACCACAGAAGCAGTTGAATCTGTTAGACAATGACTCCTTCAAGACAACGCCTTACTGGATAGAACGAACCTCACCACAGACCAGATTTGCACCCTGCTTGACCTCTGCCTGACTACCACTTATTTCCAGTTTAATGAAAGTTTCTACAGACAGAAGCATGGATGCGCCATGGGCTCACCGGTGTCCCCTATTGTGGCCAATCTTTACATGGAGGAAGTGGAACATAAAGCTTTGACCACTTTTTCAGGAGTTGCTCCCAGCCACTGGTTCAGATATGTGGATGACACCTGGGTTAAAATCAAAACCCATGAAGTGGAAGCCTTCTCTAAGCACATCAGTGCAGTGGATATCAACATCAACTTCACTCGGGAATACGTCAGTGGGAATAATCTAGTCTTGGATTGTGATGTACACATTAGACAAGACAGAAGCCTTAGCATCGAGGTCTACCGGGAACCCACACATACAGACCAGTACCTACTCTTTGACTCTCACCACTCACTGGAACACAAATTGGGGGTCATTAGGACCTTGCAACACAGGGCTCAGAACATCCCTACAATGGTAGAGGGAAAAGAGAAGGAGCAGAATCACATCAAGAAAGCACTTCAGAACTGCAGGTATCCCAACTGGTCTTTCTTCAAAAGCAGAAAAAGGAACATAATGGACAAGGAGGATAACAGGAACAAATGCAAGAACATTGTCATTCCCTACATTTCTGGTCTATCTGAGAAACTCAGGAGGATCTTCTACAAACACAACATTCCAGTACATTTCAGACCCAGTAACACCCTGAAGCAGAAACTGGTCCACCCTAAGGACAGAATACCCAGACATAAACAGGACAATGTAGTGTATGCAATTCAGTGCAGTGAGGAATGCACGGACATGTATATTGGAGAAACTAAACAACCGCTCCACAGGCGGATGTCTCAACACAGGAGAGCCAGTTCCTCAGGCCAGGACTCTGCTGTCTACCTTCATCTTAACAACAAAGGACACTCATTTCAGGATTGCAACGTACGCATTTTAGCCAGAGAGGATCGTTGGTATGAGCGAGGAGTTAAAGAAGCCATTTTTGTCAACCTGGAACGGCCATCACTGAACAGAGGTGGTGGTCTAAGACATCATTTATCAGCCACCTACAATGCAGTCCTTGGCACACTTCCCAGACAACTGAATGCACACCAAAACCCAGCTGTTTTCAGTGACTCACAAGAGGACAGAGAGAATCAGCATTCCATTGATTACTTTAATGGGCAATCCATTGATCACCCTAACGACTCTTGAGGTCGTTCACATCTAGCCCCCAGTGACCCACACCAACAGGATGACTCAACGACACCTTAGATGAGCTTTTCATCCATGAGAGGATAAATACCTGATACTCCCTACTAGTCAGACAGAACTGAAGAAGCCTTTCGGATGAGAGGTGAAACGTCTTCAAGAATCTTCAAGCAAGTCCAGTTGCTCTCTTTTACCACCCACAGTTACTATGACCTGGATGACTGAGAATCTTCACAGACACATACCATTTTTATGATGGTCTTGATCACCCTAACGACTCTTGAGGTCGTTCACATCTAGCCCCCAGTGACCCACACCAACAGGATGACTCAACGACACCTTAGATGAGCTTTTCATCCATGAGAGGATAAATACCTGATACTCCCTACTAGTCAGACAGAACTGAAGAAGCCTTTCGGATGAGAGGTGAAACGTCTTCAAGAATCTTCAAGCAAGTCCAGTTGCTCTCTTTTACCACCCACAGTTACTATGACCTGGATGACTGAGAATCTTCACAGACACATACCATTTTTATGATGGTCTTTGGTATGACCCTACTGCGAGTAGAACTCGCGATCTCCCGGTCAAGAAGCAGACATGCTCATGACTAGGCCAGCCCACAGTCTGCTCTGGATAAGAGCATTTGCTAAATGTAATGTAATATAATGTAATGTAGCTACTGTGCACAGCTTTATCAATAGTCTCCCAGAATTATCAACTTTGATTGGATCACCATCAGACCCCACAGAACTTGATCAAGCAACTGAATGCTTAAAGTCAACATTCTGCTATACTTTAGATAGTGTAGCTAGACCACACTAATGGCATTTAGTAGATGCTCTTATCCACAGTGACATACAACATACCCAGAGCAGCCTGGGGAGCAGTTGGGGGGTTAGGTGCCTTGCTCAAGGGGACTTCAGCCATTCCTGCTGGTCCAGGGAATTGAACAGGTGACCTTTTGGTCCTAAAGCTACTTCTCTTACCATTAGACCACGGCTTCCATACATATAGTACATAGTATATGTATATACATATTGTATATAGTATATTGTATATGTTTCTCTTCCTTACACAGAGGAGAAACACCTATATACAACCCTGGTGATAGAGTATGGCTTTCCACAAAGGATATATGGGATCCCAACACCTGCAGGAAGTTAAGTGGCAAGTACATTGGACCCTTCAGTGTTCTCCAAAGAGTAAACGAGGTTTCATACAAGCTAGATTTTCCCCAACACTGCTGCCTCTCACCCACCTTTCATGTCTCCTGTCTAAAACCCACCATTCTGGGTCCCTTGGCCTTGAACTCCCCAGTCACATCACCTCCTGCACTGCTCAATCTGTAGGGACAACCAGTGTACTTGGCACAGAAGCTGCTTAGCTCTCATTGCAGGTGGGAGATTCTTAAATACCTGTTGGATTGTGATGGCTATGGCCCTGAAGAATGCAGTTGGGTCCTGGTCAAAGGCATCCTGGACCCACTTCTCTGTCAGGAGTTTCATTCAAAACACCCCAACAAGCCAGCTCCTCATGTTCAAGGCCAACCTAGAGTGAGCAGCCTGAGGGAGGGGGGCATTGGCAGGGGGTTCACCAATCACCACTGACTACTAAAGGACTCTCATTCATTTAACTAATTGCAAAGTAATGCTCAGTACTATTGCCTGACTTACCAAGCCTTATATTTCTGCATTGCTTATCTGGTTTGACTCTGTGTATTTTGGATTTTGTCTTCTGCACTGCTTCTAATATTCTGTCTGTGCCTTGCCTGATGCTTGCTACACCTTGTTTTTGAATTTGTCTGCCAGATTGCTGATGAAAATGGTCTTATGCATTTACATCTCTCTGTCACCTGCATATCTGACAATAACAAAAATAATAATCAAAGATTCTTGTTTAATACTGTAGCAAAATTAGCTAGGAAAAAGACTCATAGACTCATGCACACCTGAAATATGTAGTAGCAATAACTTCATTAATTTTTTTCAATTACAAAATTTAAAATATTTAAAATATACGACAAAAATTAACACTATTAATTTAAGGCCAGACAATTTAAGTAACCCTGTAGTTAACAATATAACTGTATCAGATCAGCAATTAGAATGCTTTACTACCCTTAGAGAAATCAAACTAATTTAATTAATCTCCACATCAAAATCTTCAACTTGTGTACTAGAGCCCTTACCTACGTGACTCTTCAAGCAGATAATACCAGAAGCAATTGAACCGCTTGTAAAAATAATAAATTCTTCCCTTAGAATTGGCTATGTACCCAAATCCTTTAAACTAGCATTTATCAAACCCCTGATTAAAAAAACCTGACCTTGTTCCCTGTCAGCTGTCCAATTATAAGCAAATATCAAACCTCCCCTTTATCTCCAAGATCCTAGAAAAAGCTGTGGCACAGCAGTTATGCTCATATCTACATTGGAATAACATCCATGAAATGGATCAGTCAGGATTTAGACCTCATCATACCATGGTGACAGCACTGGTTAAAGGTTCTGACTGCAAAGTTGAATTCTGGGCAAAATGTTTTATTTCTGTTGCTGTTTTGGAATGTTTTGCTGCTGCACACACCATGTATCCTGTGTGTAAGTATTTTGACAAGATAAAATGTGTGATTCCAGAGATTGCTGAAGCAAGTGAGCAACAATATCACATGACCATCATGGGGAGTGTTTGAGATACTTTTGACCAAAACAAGTTGGCATGGGCAAACATGGCAGACTCCACTCTCCCACCAGCTACAAGCCAGTGGAAAAAAAGGAAAGCCTGCCTAGTGAGTGCAACTGCAAGATAGAGCAAGGTTAAATGATGTCATTTTTCTGGACAGACAACTAAATCATTGTAGTGAGTGTGTAGCTATCTTAGTCTTAGAATGCATTGGCTCAATTCCACGGTCACAAGTATAGAGTTCTACACCTAATGTTTTGATTTTACAGAGAAAGAAACAAGAATACAAAAGCAGGAACAGAGAAACGGGGGTGTGGTTAAGTGCCAGTTTGTGAAGGGAAAACAAAGCCAGGGAATTTGCACTTGTGTGTAATTAATGTGTTATGTGCGTGTTTTCCCAGCGATGGGGAGCAGATAAGAGGGTGGAGAGGAGAGAAAGAGAAAACATCCCTGTGCACCATACTTAATTAATTATGTGTGCGCATGTTAGAGTGAGACTTTATTTTGAATCTTTGAAAGATGAAAAGCACAAATAAAAGTCTCACTTATAACAATAATATTTAACTTGTAAATTATCTCATCTCATCTCATTATCTCTAGCCGCTTTATCCTGTTCTACAGGGTCGCAGGCAAGCTGGAGCCTATCCCAGCTAACTATGGGCGAAAGGCGGGGTACACCCTGGACAAGTCACCAGGTCATTACAGGCTTGTAAATTATTATTATTCATCTCATCTCATTATCTCTAGCTGCTTTATCCTTCTACAGGATCGCAGGCAAGCCGGAGCCTATCCCAGCTGACTATGGGCGAAAGGCGGGGTACACCCTGGACAAGTCGCCAGGTCATCACAGGGCTGACACATAGACACAGACAACCATTCACACTCACATTCACACCTGCGGTCAATTTAGAGTCACCAGTTAACCTAACCTGCATGTCTTTGGACTGTGGGGGAAACCGGAGCACCCGGAGGAAACCCACGCAGACACGGGGAGAACATGCAAACTCCGCACAGAAAGGCCCTAGCTGGCCACAGGGCTCGAACCCGGAACTTCTTGCTGTGAGGCGACAGCGCTAACCACTACACCACCGTGCTGCCCTATTATTATTATTATTATTATTATTATTATTATTATTATATGCGTGGGAAGCACAGTGGTGTAGTGGTTAGCACTGTTGCCTCACAGCAAGAAGGTCCAGGTTCGAGCCCCGTGGCTCGTGAGGGCCTTTCTGTGCGGAGTTTGCATGTTCTCCCTGTGTCTGCGTGGGTTTCCTCCAGGTGCTCCGGTTTCCCCCACAGTTCAAAGACATGCAGGTTAGGTTAACTGGTGACTCTAAATTGACCGTAGGTGTGAATGTGAGTGTGAATGGTTGTCTGTGTCTATGTGTCAGCCCGGTGATGACCTGGCGACTTGTCCAGGGTGTACCCCGCCTTTCACCCGTAGTCAGCTGGGATAGGCTCCAGCTTGCCTGCAACCCTATAGAATGAATAAAGCGGCTAGAGATAATGAGATGAGATGATATTATTATATGCAAATATCTAGTGCAGGTGGCACTGTGGTGTAGTGGTTAGCACTCTTGCCTCATAGTAAGAACATTCTGGGTTCGAGCCCAGTGGCCGACGGGGGCCTTTCTGTGTGGAGTTTGCATGTTCTCTCCGTGTCTGCATGGGTTTCCTCCGGATGCTCCGGTTTCCCCACAGTCCAAAGACATGCAGATTAGGTTAATTGGTAGCCCTAAATTGCCTGTAGGTGTGAATGTGAATGGTTGTTTGTCTCTATGTGTCAGCCCTGCAATAATCTGGTGACTTGTCCAGGGTGTACCCGACCTCTCACCCATAGTCAGCTGGGATACGCTCCAGCTTGCCCGTGACCTTGCAAAGGATAAGTGGTTAAGGATAATGGATGGATGGAAGTATCTAGAGCAGGAAGCATAAATGAGTGCAGCACCTTCCCATGTGGGATGAATACTGTCCTGCCCTAACAGGCCAGACTTGCCCTCAAAACTATTCTGAACTGCTGGTTGTCCAAGTTATACAATTATAGACAATTAGACAATTATAACCTGCTGACCGACCATAACCTGCTGTACGCTACATTGCGATGCCACACTGTGATAGATCCTTTCTTCTTCAGGACAAGCTAGCTTGGTTTGTCATGACACAGCCGCCTTCTCCAGGACTCCCGGTCGCTCATGGCAAAAGGCAGGTCATCCGGCCGACAGCACAGGTCCTCGGTTAGCTGGTTGATGTAGGTTTTAGGTGGCCGACCACGCGGTCGTTTGCCATGGGTTGGGTCCCATAGCACCAGGTCAGCCGCCAGCTCTCTCTTGTTACGCCAGCAATGGCCAGCAAAGCATAGTCTTTGTTGGCGGATCGTGCTTGTGACAGGAGGAATGCTTCCATATAGCTCTTTGTTAGTTTTATGGTCTTTCCAGGATACATTTAAAGCAGCTCGGAGCATTCGTGTAAATGAGCCATCAATCCTTTTCTGGAGTTTAGATGTAAGAGTCCATGATATTGAACCATATAAAAGGACAGACTCGACAGTGGCTCTGAAGAAATTCCTTTTGAGCTTGTCAGGAAGGTCGGATTTCCATATTTGACTCATTCCGTTGAGAGCACCCCATGCCTTGCCAATTCTGGTGTTAACATCCTTTTCGGTAGAAGCTATATGGCTGCCCAGGTAAACAAAATCATCCACTTGTTTCACTGATTCACCGCTTAGGCTTTTCACGCCAGTCGATCCGTCTTGATTTAAACACATGAACTTTGTCTTATCGGCGTTGACATAAAGGCCGATAGATCCAGAGCATATTATAGCATCAGACAATGCCTTTGCGAATTTAAACAACTCTACAGAGTTAGTCTTAGTAACCTCAGACTGATGAAGGTGTATATCATTAGTTCCTACGTGAAAACCTACCTTTGAAAACCTATGCTTACTTAGTCCTTTAGATTATCTGCTATTGTAACCTACTTCAGCTCACACTATTAAGAGTAACCGCTGGAGGTTACAGATGCCTATACCACTATATGTTTACGTTTTGGACCAACACATCAAAAGATTAGGCTCGCTACTGGAGAAAGGGGTATCAGAAATTGTATTGAGTAGAAGAGCAAAAATGCACACAACTCACAGGTAAGTTTTATGTGTATTGTATTAACACATAAACAAACAACAACAACAATAACAAAATAAATAAATAAAATTAGAATGTCCTTCAGTGCATGAAAGGTCATATCACTCCAGAAATGAAATATATAGATCAACTGGGTGGATAACAAAATCACAGTTCTTATCTCCAATTCAGTTGGCTCGCCACAACTGCTGGAAGCTACCTCCACAGTATGGAAGTGGTCACAGCAGACGAGTCCATGCACCGCTCCCGGGTTTCACAGAAGAAGGAAAACTATAAAAAAGAAGAGACACAAAAAAAAACCTGGCCTGTATAGGCCAAACCAAGGTTACAATAATGTTATTGATAACAACTACATATACATGCATATCCATATTAATTACGATCACTACATTAATTAAAATATGGCTAAACATCAACTTTGTCTCATGTCTTTCTTCATCTCCACTCACTCAGAACCATATGAGGTGAGAGCCATGTAACAATATAAACGAGCTATATATTTTCTTAGCATGAACATTTCTCCTTTAATACAACATATGAAATTAACAACTTGTTCATCTGTACTCTATATATTTTCTTAGCATGAACATTTCTCCTTTAATACAACATATGAAATTAACAACTTGTTCATCCGTACTAACTTAACTGACATATACACATTCAAAACGTCATTTACGAGTTAATATCAATGGTCACTCACCAGAGATCAAAATCCTGTACACACATACAGTGGCACTATGATCACAGCTCACGCCAATCCAGCTTCCAACTGCTTCCAAAAACACAGGGGACATGGGAGTTCAGCAATGTGCAATTTCGTAAATGGAACTTTCCATTGTTCATATGCTAACAGTTTAAACTAGCAGCATAGCCAGTAATTTACTTACATTTCTTCTAGTGTCTGTCGCAAAAAAACACAAAATCCTCGCTCAGCCAGCAGGCAAAACAATTTTTATGCTGTTGACTCTTACAATGACAGCAAGAGGAAGGTAAAATGTTGAAGTTTCAAGTGCTCAGGGAGCAGAATCTGCCGCGAATGTCGGCAAGCAGCCGCCTCCAGAGAGGAAAACTAACAGCGTAAAGTCACTGGTGGCTTCTGATTGGCTCAGCTTGCGCATGTGAACTCCACATGTCACCCATGTCTTTATCCCATGAAAGAAGAACACATTCGTCCCTTTTGAGTTAAAATGAAGTGCATATGAATAAACTGGTGTGTGGTTTATTTCTTTTTGGATTTATAGCTATAGAGGTTTTCGACCCACGTGACCGTTGCCATGTCAACAAGTAGCCAGCGCCATTTTGACGGTCACAAATATGGCGACTACCGATAACGATACACTGTTGATCATGACGAAGTCTCATTGTCGAGTATTTTATCCGGCCTAGATGACGCGAGTAAGAAGCGATATCACGAGAAAATCAATGATGCTGGTGTACGTGATCCGTACACATTACCAGGCTATCTTTTTCTGGCTTTGCAGCGCTGCAGCGCGGGTGATCTTCCTGACCTGCAGTCAGGCGTGTGGGGAAATACCAGGGAAAAAACATAAAAGAAAAAGGAGCGAGATGCAGAAAACACCTTCACTATCCAGCGATGTAGGGCATTTACAGGGTGAGCAGAGGGAGAGGTATTTGCAAAAATTGAGGTTAGCAGGCTTAGAGAACGACGTTTACCTGCTTCCACCAGGATTGTTCACTGACGTACGGAAGTACATGAAGCCCTCGTCTTTACCTGACTTCGGCCCACATGATCTGTATACCTATGTCGTTAAAAACCAGGCTGGGTAACATGCCTACATCAGCGGGTCGTCCCTGGAGCCGGTGGTCGCCATCTTATTACAGCTAAGGTTTGTTCACATTTTCATTTACTTTCGGTCCTCAGGATAAACAAAATGTTATTAAATGTCATTGAAATAACTTCTTAGTCTGTTGAGACATGGCCCGTTATAAATTTGCTGTTACCAGGCAATGACCAAGAACTGTATTATTAGGGTCGGTGTCTGTGTTGTAGCAGTGCACTAGCAGCTAGCTGTTAGCACTAGCTAATGTCAACAACATCATAGCTGGTATGTTACTGTAGCAATGTTTACATTCAGTCATTTGGATGACTGTTAAAACCTTTCAGTCTCAAGTTTTTCCTTTACTGTATTTACTAGTTTACTGAGCTAGCGCGCTCGGGCAGGCTGGGAGCGAGCGCGCTAGCTCAGGCAGGCTGGGAGCGAGCGCGCTAGCTCGGGCAGGCTGGGAGCGAGCGCGCTAGCTCAGGCAGGCTGGGAGCGAGTGCGCTAGCTCCCAGCCTGCCCGAGCGTGCTAGCTCAGTAAACTAGTAAATACCGTAAAGGAAAAACCTTGAGACTGAAAGGTTTTAACAGTCATCCAAATGACTGAACGTAAACATTGCTACAGTAACATACTAGCTACTGTTGTTGACATTAGCTAGCTTGACCTTCAAAATGGTGGACACCGGGGCATCACGTCACCTGTGACGTCACGTCGAAATCCTCTATATTTAATATATTTTTGTCTTAAATCCTATTTATCCATGTGTCATGAACTGTATGCATTTATTTATTTTTTTTTGCAAATAATCTATGGTCAACTAAACTAATGACTAGGACGCAGTGACCAGGGCTACACCATGGTTCCCAGTATATACCTCTTATGGATGACACCAGATAGTCATGGGTAATGGAATTTTTAATATAGCCCTGTATGTGTTAGGGGTTCATGACTTGTTCATGAACCCAGTGCTGTGCATGTGCTCACATGTCTGCATGGTATGGGTTCATGCTATGTGCATACGTGTGAACTGTGAGGGGAAAGGATGGTGTGAATCCCCTTGGGTCCAGTAAAAGCAGGCAAGAAAACCTAAAGGAAGCATATATTTTGAGAAAGGACAATTCCTTTTATGGTAAGAGTTTAAATCTTTGCTTCTGATTGGGTTATGGTTTTTAAAAGAATGTTTCACAAGAATATAAAATGCCATTGTAAAGAAGGTGAGGGGTGCGTGCCCGGAACAATTTCTTTGTTCTGCATTTCTTTTGCATTGAGAAACCAACAATAAAGATTATTTTTCCCTGCTTGCATCCAGATGAGTGAGTGTTTTTCTTTTTTCCACTACAATTTTGGCATAGTTTGCAGGATCCCATGCTCAGCAAGGAACTTGTTTTTTTTCCTGGTTAGAGGTGATCTGTGTTTGCAGTCCACATGCCAAGTGTGGCAAAGGGAAAAGAGGAAAAAAAGAGAGAAGAAGAAAAAAAAAGGAAAGAAAGTTCACCACTGCTGCTGGGATCGAACAATTTGGTGAGAGAAAAATTCTTGTATGCTATTTTTGACTAAAATGACTAATTTATTAATCTGCTGATTTGGAATGGGTAAAGATTGTAGTGCAGAATCTTGAATTGCGTAGTAATGCATGTAGTGAATTGTAAAGGTTCCCCCAGCTGGAACGGCTTCTTCTCGAGACCAATGCCCTCGTGCCACCTGCAGAATTCTGGAGCGAAAACACCGCGAAACACCACCCCCCCCCCCCAGAGAACCAGAGATTGGTTTCACTGCTGTTTAGTCACAGTTTTCCCGCCAAAGATGAAATATTCCAAACAACTTTTTATAACATCCCCAAAAGCTGTTTATCTTTCTAAAGTCTGTGTTGTGTCTTGTGTCTGTCGAATATGTGTGTGCGCGCAGATGTGTGTGTGTGTGTGTGTGTGTGTGTGTGTGTGTGTGTGCATGAATGTGTGTGTGTTATGTGTGTGCGTATGTGAATGTGTTCTTGTGCTAAGTCAGCAAATCACATCTTAATTTCATCAATATGAGTGTGTGAGTAGAGCCTTGAATCAATCATAAGCAAAATATACCTTGGATCAATCATAAGCAAAATATTTAATATCAACGGATATGTTCTTAACAACTCAGCAATTCAGCATTTACAATTTTAAACAAAGACATGTTTATGTCTAGCAAAGAAGTGTGTGTCTTCTTCACTGGAGGAAGGTCACACAGTAACTTTACAGGAAATTATACAGGAATAAGATCTAAGAAGCTAAAATATTAAATTCATAAAGTCTTAACAATCCTAAATCACATTCTGCATTCTAAAACTACAAAACTAACTTAAATCACTTAATGCAGCTTTAAATCTAACATTAAATCTAACATTCAATCATTTCAATTTCAAATTCAACACTGGAGAGACTGGTTAAATCTAACAATCCTAAATCACGTGTAGCTATAAAGCTAACTTTATAGCTATAGGTGTGTGTGGGTGTGTCTGACATCATTGCAGACCTTGGTGCTGTTCAGACACAATAATCTGATCAATAATACACATTTCATATCAAAATAAGCAGAATGTTCTGATGATATGATAGCAATGTTCAGACAGAATGGAATTTTTAAACAATGTCTAGCTGAGACAGAAGGTCATTTTAACTGAACAGAATAAATCCTTACAATTTTATCACAAAATAAATTACTGCCTTCTTGGTCAAGAATAAATACTTACAATTATTTATCCTTACAAAGGAATAAAACCTTACATGAATATATATGTGAATGGGTACATATGTATATATGAGAGAAAAGGTCTGCTGTTCTTTAAGCTAAGGTTTGTGGAAATCTTGCCTGTATTTTGACGAAGATACAGTGTTGGTGTGGCCACAAACATGTCTGGGACACAGTACAGAGAATAAACTTTCACATTTCAGATAGCAGACAATAAATACTAGGCTATTATTGAACTGGCATAATATAAAATGGGACAAAAAGGGGTCCAATCAGAAGAAAAGTTTGGTTCCATTACCTCGGTCAGCCAATATTATTTTTATGACTACCAATTATGGGCCAGAGTCATGTTTCCCAGTTCAGATTTTGGGTAGAGAAATGTGGGTTCCTTGAAGGGGGAAGTTTTAGTTTGAAGTAATTAAACGCACTCAGAGATAGATTAAAGCAAGTTGAACAAGATAAAAAAAGTACGTATAGATTGGCCTGCCTTTGACATGTGGATGGCAGAAGTGCAGACAAGAAATAGATGCTCACAACCACTGGAGAAAGGGGTCATTGGTGCTACTGCTGCTTTTGCTCTCACTTTATCTTCTCCTTCTTTTTCCTCTATGTTGTGTGTTAAGCAGGTTTCATCCTCCAAACTGTATTCGGACTTAGACTCATTAGACTCATGCCCACCTCAGGCCCCTCCCCAGCAGGAAAATGTAGAAGTGCCACCAGAACAAGACCTGCCACTGTATCCAGCAGAGGCTGGGACAGCTTTTTCTCCTGTGGCAAGCCATACTCACAGCAAAAAGAGACTCAGAGCCATGGGAGGAGAGAAGGCTGGAGAGCAGCTGTGAGTCTTCTGTGCTGAATTTAAGCCCATGACCTTTGAGCTCCAGCACACCTGTGCATTGCAGCTGGGCCTGGACATGCACACCTGAAGAATGCCTGGCTGAATGGCATGAGGCTGGAGCTCGTTCAAACATGCAAAGACAGCTGCATCACCTGGGAAACGTGCAGACTGACAGAACTAATTAGCCACGTAGTGCACACAGAGAAGCGGGCAAAAGAACAGACTGAAAAGGCTAACAGAAAGAAAGAAGATACTCTGCACAAAGCCATGCTCACCATGGTCCTAACCCACCTTGAGTGTCCACATGCTGGACATGGGAGAGGATGGGGTTGTGGCAGAGGCAGGGGAAGAGGACAGAACATGGGTGGCCAACGAGGATGTTACAGCTGCAGTAAAATGGGATACTGGGCAAAGGATTGCTCTGAAGCAAGTGCAAATAGGCAGGCATACAACAGCAGTGACTGACTGGAAGACACTCCTTCCTCTTCTTTCTCTCTCTCTCTCTCTCTCTCTGCCCTCTTGCAATGAAGAAATGCTTGCTGCACTTTCTATAAATTTACCTATCTCACTCTCGTCAAGTCAGGTCAAGTTTATTTTTAACAATAGACATTGTCGCAAACAGCTTGACAGAATTTTAATGACTAACATGAGTTAATTTTATCCCTAGTCTATCCCCAATGAGCAAGCTTTCTTGACGCTTGCTGAATCATCCCCTGATTCTGCTGATTCTGATTATCTTAAGATGCCTATGATTACTTTGAGTGTTTTAGGCCAAGATATAGATTTCCTGGTTGACTCAGGGGTGGGTCATTCTGTCATTAAAGCCTCTGAGTTCACTGAGATGCCGAAGCTCAGCAGGAGGTTACACTGTGGGTGCATGAGGCCAAACTGTGAATGAAAAATTCACCATGCCCCTACATTGTAGCTATGCTGGGAAGGTAACCTTTAAGTTCTCATTTTTGTTATCACATTGCTGTCTGATTAATCTAATAGAGATCTTGCAGTCACGTGACCAGAAAGTACACAACCGCCATCTTGTCGGTCAAAAACACCGCTGAATACTGCTGCACTCGTGTACAAAATGGATAAATTTCAACCGACGGACTACATGGCTCATTTTTCTAATGAACAGATAACTAGATACATGTCTAAAATAAACGATCTACAGATTTGTGACCCTTATGGCTTACCGGACGGAGTTTTCACGACCGGATTTTGAACTGCCAGTGGAATACCCGGACGTGTATAATTACCTCATTAACTTTCCCTCGCTGTTCAGTGGTGAAGCACTGCGTGCCTATAAATCTCTGGACAGTTATCTTTACAGAAATTCAGGATTTGTCAGCGACTCAGATGTGGCATCTTGTAAACAAGAATCCTCATTGGATGGGTAAGTCACTTAAGTATTGAGTATAGCACTGATCAGCCGATTATAGAATAGAATAAGGTAATTCCAAATCATCCGTCTTGTTTACATGGATCTGGCGTTGGAGAGGTAGAGGCTTGGCAGTGGAGATTTGAGTGGCTGTTTTCTGAGCTTAGTCAACAGGCCGGCTCTGCAGCCTCGCTTTTGTTTCCGCTCCCGGCACCGCCTCCTTTGCTTTGCTTCCGATAACAATCCACAGAGACCCCGCTGGTCTCGCTATCTCGTCCGGAATGTTTTTTTTTTTCTCGCCCGGAATGTTGTGCATGCGATGGAAATCGCTACAAACCGTCATTTTCTGCTGGAAACCAATGTCCAGTAAGTCAATAGGGTTGTAGTGGATATTGAAGTCTGATACAGACGAACAACACGCAAAAATACACACAAAAAACAAAAAACGTGCACAGGTAGGGAGAGCTTGTAGCCGCAGCCGTTGTAGTAGAATTGTATATAGTAGGGTTTTCCAGAAGAAAAGGTAGAAGTAAAAGCAGAAGTAGAACCAGAAGTAGAAGTAGAAGGCGGAATATGGCGTTTGACCGGCAAGATAGCGTCTGTCACAATCTGGATCGGCTGTGACGTCACATGCAAGTGCTCCATAGGCTGTGATTTAATGTGTAAATTGGGCATTAGCTTAACTAGCACGCCACAGGGGCTATGGGTGGTAGGTCCCTTAGAGAGGGATGAAATTGACTTAATTGTAGTAAGGCTCAGCTGTGAGCCACCACTATATGTGTATGCATGGCATTTATTGCCCACAGCAGTGGGATCAGTGAACATCTCGCTGGTGCAGATGGCAAAGAAATCCACAAACCCAATTGGCACTGAGCACATGCTTACAGATGCACTACACTGCACTGCACATGTGCAAAGGTGGGTACAGATAAGCAGTTTGAGGAAGTATGGTTTAAGCCACATAGTAAAAGTGAAAAATTGGTACTAGATAGGTTGTTTTGGGACAGATATAGGTGTGCAGCATGTGTGAAATTGAAAGAAACATGTCCTTTTACTGTGCCAGGTAGTGTGCCACATGTATCCCTGGCGAAGGAACAGCAGGACAGGTGGAAAGATTTGGGGGCCAAGATAAGACAATGTTTGAATACTGCTGACTGGGAATACACCTCTGACCTGTCCATGAAATATAGTCCAAGCTTGCAAGCATACCAAACTAGTTTAAAATTTGTGGTGTTAACTAAAAGAAATATTGAACTAACAGCTGATAGAGCCTGGCCAGGCAAACACGCAGGTTATCAATTCACACAACTGAGGGCTGACTCCTCATGTCTCTCTGAGGTTTCACGTGAGTTATGGGCCCAAGGTAAACATGATGTAGGCCTTATTAAAGGTGCTGAGCCAGTAGTAATAACTCCTAAGTCTGACTTCCATCCATGTAAACAAAAGTATCCACTGAAACCTGAAGCAGTATAGGGAATTCAACCAGTGTTTGAATCACTGAAGAAGGCGGGGATAATTGTTCTGTGCACGTACTCACCAGTACGCACTCCAATTTTCCCAATAAAAAAGCACACAAAGCCAGGTGAACCTGAAGAGTGGTGTTTTGTTCAAGACTTACAGGCAGTAACGTCCAGCCTAGAGCCCCTAATGTACCAAATCCATATACTATCTGGGAGCAGTTTGATGAGGATGTCAATAGGGCCTGGAAGCATCAGTAAAGGGAGATGTGAATCGAAGGTTGCAAGCGATGATGACTATCATCACCAGTCTTGCTCAAGAGAGGTTTGGTGCAGAGGAGAAGAGACCAGTCAAGACAACCTACACCAGGAACCAAAGGGCAGCTAAGATCCACAAGATCTGGCAGAAGTTGAAGTCCCTTAAGCGGCAGCACAAAGAGGCCAATGAGGAGCAGCCTTCCTCTGGCAGAGCTGCGGCCCATCTTGAGGAAGAGGCTGATGACTCTGTGCAAAGCAGAATGGCACTGAAGGTGCTGAAAGGAGAGGGCCAGGAAGTGTGCTTTGTTCATTGCGAATCCTTTTGGCTTCACAAAAATGCTGCTGGGGCAGAAGCATGGTGGCAACCTGGTCTGCTCGAAGGAGGAGCTAGATGAGCATATGTGGAACACCTACAGTGACCCTAACAGGCAGATGGAGCTGGGCCAGTGCGACATCCTTGTAGACCCTCCACCATCCACCAAAAACTTTGACATCAGGGAACCACTGCTGAAGGAAGTCCAGGAGGTAGTGAGGAAAGTAAGATCTAGCTCAGCCCCTGGTCGAAGTGGAGTCCCATACAAGGTCTACAAGTACTGCCCTTTGCTACTTAAGCGACTCTGGAAGATCTTGAGAGTCATCTGGAGGAGAGGGAAGGTGGCGCAGCAGTGGAGATTTGCAGAAGGGGTCTGGATCCCTAAGGAGAAGGATTCAAGGGTAATCGACCAGTTCAGGTTGATTTCACTGCTGAGCATGGAAGGGAAAAGCTTCTTCAGTATAGTAGCAAAGTGGCTGTCAGACTTCCTCTGCAATAACAACTACATAGACACGTTGGTGCAAAAGGGAGGGGTCACTGGAGTGACGAGGTGTCTAGAACACACTGGAGTGGTGACTCAACTCATCTGGGAAGCTCACGAGAACAAGAGAGACCTCACTGTGTTGTGGCTAGATCTAGCCAATGCATATGGCTCCATCCCCCACAAACTGGTCCAGACCACCATGTCCAAACATCATGTGCCACAGCATGTTGCAGACTTGATCCTGGACTATTACAACCAGTTCAGGCTAAGAGCCTCAGCAGGTGCAATAATGTCTGAGTGGCACAAGCTGGAGGTAGGAATAATTACAGGCTGTACCATCTCAGTAGCCTTGTTTGCCTTTGCAATGAACATGATTGTGAAGTCAGCTGAGCCAGAGTGTCGAGGCCCCAGGACCGAGTCAGGGATCCAACAGCCACCAATCAGGGCTTTCATGGATGACCTGACAGTCACCACGAAGTCTGTGCCAGGATGCAGATGGATCCTCCAAGGGCTAGAGAAGCTAATCAAGTGGGTACAGATGAGCTTCAAACCAGCCAAGTCCAGATAACTAGTGGTGAAGAAGGGAAAGGTCACCAAAAGGTTCTGATTCAAGATAGAGGGGACATTAATGCCAACAATCATGGAGAAGTCTGTGAAGAGTTTGGGCAAGGTGTTCGACAGCAGTCTCAAGGACTCCACATCTGTTCAGTCAACCTGCCATGAACTGGACAGCTGGCAAAGATCCATTTACAAATCTGGACTACCAGGTTTGACTACAAACTACCAGGCAGGACTACAAACATCTGATTGCAGTGGTAACAGGTTGCACCTTTTATCCAGGACGGGTCACCCTGGGTCATCCTGCCTCGGCCCCTACCTCGACCTCTTCCTCTAGGTCCAGGCTGAGCAGTCTGGAGAAGAGTGAGAGTGGCGGCATGTAGGTCTTGGTCTCTTTTTGTTGACTTTGTCTTCTCCTTCTCTTTCAGCAGCCTTTCTGCATGCACAGCATACTGCTCAATCCTGGTGAGGCTCAGGAGTGCCCTCCACTGCAGCCAGGGTCATGGGCCTGGTCAGGCCACTGTGTTTCTCGTGCGCAGCAGTGAGACGAGCGAGAAACGCTGACACCTCTTCACCATCTTCTTGCTTACACATACTGATCTTAGTCATGTCCATGTTTAAAGGAAAAGCTTCGATCAGATGAGCACAGAGAGCAGTGAGGGTATTTCTATACTCACTATTGCCATCCACTGGTCGGCTTCTGGACAGTCTCTGGAAACCTTGCTCCAATCTATACCCATCTTGGTCATGAGTAGGCGGAGTTCATGGGTAGTTGGCCGGAATTCTCTGCAAAATATCAACAGCTATTACCAAACATCTTCCCTCCTACCTTTCTCACATTGGGAAAAGAAGCCATGCTTTCCTTGATATCAGCTGTCGTCTAGGGTCTGTGGACTAGAAGCATGCTGTCAGCTCCAGACACTTCCACCATTGGAAGATGAAGAACTTCAGACTTTAGGTTACGGCCTTGTGGACCCACTGGTGAGCATGTGGTCAGGTCCAGGAGGGTGTCTCTTCCGTCGCCATATGCAAGACTGGATCTTGTGTGTGACGGAGAAGTGAGGGGAGGCACCGACACTGGAGGTGGCTGGTAGGCTGGGAGAGATTCCAGAGGCTCAGTTTTTGCTTTGTCTTGACTTCTCCCCCTTTCTGTGGGTGAGGAGGCAGAGTGTGTCGGGGTGGTGAGACAGACTCCAGGTCAGGGTCCATCTGAAATTTCAAACACTGAGAAGATGGTGAGAGCCCTGCCTGTCATTTCTCTCTTTTGTACTCTCTCTTAAGTGTTTCTTCTTTCCATGCAGAAAATGCCCTCCAGTCCCCTAAGAACTTAACATTATCTGCAGACTCTTCTTTTCCCTTCTGTTTCAACTTTTCTTCTAACTGTTCTATCTGCCTGGGACTAAAACTGCCCTTCTCAGGGAATCCTAAGTCCTTTACCCATATGTCAACCTATGCCAAACAATCCTCGCCATATGAGGTTTTCATAAACTGGATGTTTGGGCTGTCATAGGAACATCCAATTCTTATTATAGCACATGTAGCCTCAGGCTTACTTGCTTTTTTCTTTTCCTTCCCTAACTTGCCGTTTCTGTTCCCCATTGTACCCTGTTATATCAACAATGGCTGAGTTTTTTATTAGGGTCACAAGAAGAATAGGTTGGACTATATCCAAAAAATGCGACACAATAATCCTTTAGGTATGTTCTTATTAGTAAACAATTTATCTGACATTTACCTTAAGCTAAAAGTAGGTATCATTTAGCACAACAACCTCAAAGACAACTCATGCATGTGTACAAGATCTATTTCTCTGTTTGAGAATTTGGAGGAGGACAGTACTCTGTTAATTCATCAATATTTTGCATGAACACCGGTGTGTCTTGGCGACTTTGTGACCAAACCTCTCTATCCCATTCCTATGATGGGCCAGTTGTTCACAGAGAACAAAGGGAGCAAGATTCAATTCTTTCCCAGTTACGAATCACTGAACGTGAATCCGTCGAAGCACGCCCCCTTACTTCACACTCTCAAGTAGGTGAGCCGTTACCCAGTCGTCACTTAGGCGGATAATTCTCTTACACAACCCAATAAACTACTCACGGTTTATTGTCTCAAAATTGTGTTTTATCCATTTCTGCAAACATATTGATGGTACCACAGCTTAGCAGTCCTCCTTGACTAGGACAAATTTCTGTCCGTCTCTTATATCAGTCTTCCTTGACTAGGACAAATTTCTGTCCATCTCTTATATCAGGATTAAATACTGTTTCCACTAATTTCTTTACACAAGAATGCAAAGTTATCACTTACTGGTTTGTGAGCCTTGGTGGTCTGGTCTCTTGTCCAAGTTCTCAGCTCCACACCATGGCCTTGGGAGTGTCCCATCGTCCAAGGATCAGATGCGTAGGGCCCACCCAGGGACGCAAAATTGTAATGGAAATTTCTAATAAACACTTCAGAACGCTTGGCAGTTGTCTTTTCAGTTATTATAGTAGAAAACATTCACACAAGTAGAAATTACTCACACATACAGCCACTCACACAGAAAGCTTGTACGCATGCGCACACACATCTGCTCTCAGCTCAGGCCTATATCTCGTGCAGGCTCTGCCCTGGCTTCTTTGATTGGTTCAGCTGTTGCTACCCAAAAGGGAGTATAATGCTATTGGTTAGATTGTCTTGCATGTAGAGAGCTCGTGGCTTGCCCTTGAAGCTAAACATCGGTTCTTTGTTAGAGCTTGTACCTGGTGTGCTCTGAGATGTGCAGCGGATGCGTGGTTAGGCATAACATAACATGAAACATAAACAAGGCAGCCTGCTTATCACAGCTGTTGAGCCAAGGACAAAGAAAGGTGATTACAGCTTGTGGGAAAACAACTTTTCTCAGTGCACTAGGCCACCTGAGCTCAACACACAGAAACACAGAGAATAGGAATGTTCATTCACTAAATTTCCTTCACACCAACTGGTATTGGGTATGTGGAGAATGAGCATATTATTACCTGCCGAATGAATGGACTGAAGTATGTGCTTTTACTCAACTTAAAATTCCTATGACCATTCATGGTTACCAAGCTTCATCACAACGAAGAAGAAGGTGAATCACTGATGAAGACTTCTCACCTCCTGAACACCAACTAGAGCCTAGATGGGAGAAGTTTGGGCATGCTTTTTTTCCCCCTCAGTAGGGGTTCACTCAGGTAAGGAATCAGTTGGAGGTGACACATTACAGACTTGCCACATTTGTGAATGCCACCACTCTAGCACAAGAACTGACAGCAGTATGATTGATGACAACTCAGAATAGACTGGTGTTAGACATCATATTGGCTAAAGAAGGTGGAGTTTGCACAATGATTGGAGAAGAATACTACACCTATGTTCCAGCAAATGATGATGAACATGGTAACATCACACTCGCCATCAATCAAATGAAGGAAGTGGCAAGACAATTACGACTGGATGAGCATAGAGAGGGCACTTGGGGATGGCTATGTAGCTTGTTTGGACAGTGGGCAATGTATGTGAACATGATCATTCCTGTAATATTGATGGTAGTTTTGATATGTCTGTGTGCTCCATGTTTGATGCAATGCTTGTCAATTATGATATGAAGGGTAATGATAATACATCTACAAAACCAAGTGTAGCCCTGGTCACTGCATCCTAGTCATTAATTTAGTTGACCATAGATTATTTGCAAAATAAATAAATAAATAAATTCATACAGTTCATGACACATGGATACATAGGATTTATGACAAAAATATATTAACTATATCTATAAATCCAAAAAGGAATAAACACACACAGGTTTATTCATATGCACTTCATTTTATCTCAAAAGTGACGAATGTGCTCTTCTTTCATGGGATAAAGACATGGGTGACATGTGGATTTCACACGCGCAAAGACATGGGTGACATGTGGAGTTCACATGCACAAGGACATGGGTGACATGTGGAGTTCACATGCGCAAGCTGAGCCAATCAGAAGCTGCCGGTGACTTTACGTTGTTAGTTTTCCTTTCTGGAGTAGGCTGCTTGCCTGCATTCACGGCAGATTCTGCTCACTGAGCACTTGAAACTTCGACATTTTACCTTCCTCTTGCTGTCATTGTAAGAGTCAACAGCATAAAAATTGTTTTGCCACTGGCTGAGCGAGGATTTTGTGTTTTTTGCGACGGACACGTGAAGAAATCGGTTGGAAACTGGGTTGGCATGAGCTGTGATCGTACTGCCACTGTATGTGTGTACAGGATTTTGATCTCTGGCCAGGTTTTTTTTTTGTGTGTGTAGGAATCGGAGCAGGTGGGTGGAGCACAGAAGCATGGCAGGCCAGAATTGAGTTCCCAAAAACTCTTTTTATTTTTAGCTTTTCAGCTTTTCACACTCTCCCAGCCACACACATACACACACACACACACACACACACACACACACACACACACACACACACACACACACACAAGTGTTCTGGTTGGGGAGAGAGCTCCCTTTCTCTGCTCTCTCTCTCCTTTTATAGGGTGCGGTCACTGGGGAAGACACACAAACACAGGTTAACTTACATCAGGTACAGTGATTCTGCCACTTACCTTCCCTGACTCCGCCCTCCATTCACAGACTGACACGTGACCACGCCCCTGCTGCCACATATCCCCACCGCCCGACTCAGACCGGGGAGCCGTCCGGCCTGCAGCTGACTCCCCCCCCTTGACAGGAGAGGAAATCCGGCATGACCATCTGTGCCCCCGGCCTGTGAACCACCTTGAACTTAAATGGCTGGAGTGCCAGATACCAACGGGTGATCTGTGCATTAGCATCCTTCATGCAGTGGAGCCACTGCAGGGGCGCATAGTCCGAACAGAGGGTGAAAGGGCATCCCAGTAGGTAGTAGCGGAGGGTGAGGACTGCCCACTTGATGGCGAGGCACTCCTTTTCTATGGTGTTGTACCGGCCCTCATGCACTGACAGCTTCTGGGTGATGTACAGCACTGGACGATCCTCCACCCCCTGGGACAGAACAGCCCTCTGCCTGACGCATCCATCTGCAAAACAAAGGGGAGAGAAAAGTCAGGGGAGTGTAACAGTGGCCCCCCACACAGTGCAGCCTTTACCTTAGAGAAAGCCCGCTGGCATTGCTCCATCCACTGGACTGGATCTGGTGCCCCCTTTTTAGTGAGATCAGTCAGCGGGCTGGTGACATCCGAATAATTAGGTATAAACCGACGATAGTAGCCAGCCAGCCCCAGGAACTGTCTCACCCCCTTTTTGGTCTTGGGCCTCAGGCAGGCCGCAATCGCTGCTGTCTTATTAATTTGGGGACACACCTGCCCATTGACCAAGTGGAAGCCCAGATACCATACTTCCACCCACCCAATTGCACACTTCTTCGGGTTGGCTGTGAGACCCGCTCGCCTCAGCGACCTAAGGATGGCCCTTAGGTGTTCTAGATGCCGTGGTCAGTCATTACTATAAATTATTATATCATCCAGGTATGCGGCCGCATAGGTGGCATGGGGGCGGAGGACCCTATCCATAAGCCGCTGAAACATAGCGGGCACCCCAAAGAGCCCAAAAGGAAGCGTGACAAACTGGTGTAAGCCAAATGGTGTGGAAAAGGCTGTTTTCTCTCAGGATAATGGAGTCAAAGGGATCTGCCAATATCCCTTTGTCAAATCCAGTGTCAAATAAAAACAAGCCATGCCTAGTTGATCAAGCAACTCATCAATACGAGGCATTGGGTATGCATCGAATTTAGACACCATGTTGACTTTTCTATAGTCCACACAGAACCGGACTGACCTGTCGGCCTTGGGAACTAAGACCACCGGGCTGCTCCAGTCACTGTGGGACTCCTCGACGATGCCCATGTTGAGCATGGCCTCAAGTTCTTCCCGAACCACCTTTTTCTTGTGTTCGGGCAGTCTGTAAGGGAGGCTGTGCACTACCACCCCCGGGGGCATCTCAAAGTGGTGTTCTATGAGGCAGGTGCAGCTGGGCAGGGTTGAGAACATGTCAGAAAATTCTGTCTGCAACTGGGCAACCTCCATGAGTTGGGTTGGGGAGAGGTGGTCTCCACAGGGGACCAGAGTGGTAGGCGATGTCAATTTTCCTTTTTGAACCTCCGGCCCTAGCTCCACCTTCTCTGGAACCACCAACACCAATGCCACAGGGACCTCCTCATTCCAAAGTTTTAGCAGATCAAGGTGGTAAATCTGTAATGCCCCACCCCTGTCCGTTCATCTCACCTCATAGTCGACGTCCCCGACTCGCCATGTGACCTCAAAGGGTCCTTGCCACTTGGCGATCAATTTGGAGCTCGACGTGGGCAACAACATGAGTACTTTATCTGAACTCCCTAAGGCGCATGCCCCTGTTGTACAGGCGGATTTGCCGTTCTTGGGTCTGCTGCAAATTCTCCTGGGTTAGGTGCATGAGCGTGTGGAGTTTTGCACGCAGGTCGATAATGTATTGAATTTCTTTTTTGCTTGTTGAAGGTCCCTCCTCCCAATTTTCACGCAGAACATCTAGGATGCCATGCGGCTTATGCCCATATAATAATTCGAACGGGGAGAACCCCGTGGAGGCTTGTGGGACCTCTCGCACTGTGAATAACAGGGGCTCGAGCCATTTATCCCAGTTGCGTGCATCCTTGCTTACAAATTTCTTAATTAAGTTTTTGAGGGTGTGATTAAACCATTTGACTAAGCTGTCCATTTGGGGGTGATAAATGCTGGTGCGGATAGGCTTAATTCCCAGTAACCCATACAGTTCGTGCAGTGTGCATAACATAAAAATAGTGCCTTGATCAGTCAGAATCTCTTTGGGGATTCCAACTTGGGAGATGATGCGGAAGAGCGCCTCTGCAATACTATGTGCTGAGATATTGTGAAGAGGCACTGCTTCCAGATATCGCATTGCATAGTCCACCAGGACTAAAATAAAGCGATATCCTCGTGTTGACCGATCTAATGGCCTGACAAGATCCATCCCAATTCTTTCAAACAGGGTCTTGATTAATGGCAGAGGGCACAAAGGCGCTTTTGGAATGGCTGCTGGATTTACTAACTGGCATTTGCGGCACACTGTACACCACCTACGGACATCACGGCGAATCCCTGGCCAATAGAACCAGGCCATTATTCAGGCTAGTGTCTTATCCTGCCCCAAGTGTCCAGCCATGGGATTAAAGTGAGCCACCTGGAATACAAATTCCCAGCGTCTCTTTGGGATCAAAAGCTGAGTTATCGGTTCTTTAGTCCAAGTGTCCTGCGTCACTCGGTACAACCTATCCTTAATAATGGAAAAATAGGGGAAGGTCAGTGTGGCATTTGGCTGGAGCATTTGACCATTGATTACTCTCACTTGGTCAAACGCATGCCGCAGAATCTCGTCTCATGACTCCTCTAACGGGAAATCTGCGAGGGATTCCCTGAGAAAGGGAGGAGGAGCCTGCTGCTCCTCACTCTGATGCAGTGATGATGTAGATGGTTCTGTGACAGCTGCTCCCACCAATGCCACACCGGGACCTCCCCCTGCTAAACTATGGCAGGCCCCACTCTTCAATAAATGAGTCATTAATTCCCCAAATCCTGGCCAATCAGTCCCCAAAATTATTGAGTGAGTAAGGCGAGGATTAACCACCGCCTTTACTCTAAATTTCTCCCCTTGAAATAGAATGTGGGCCGACACTAAAGGGTAGTTGTGAACATCCCCATGCACACACAACACCTTCACCAATTGTGCTCTCCCCAATGCCTCATCTTGCACCAGGCTTTGGTGGCTTGAGGTCTGATTACAGCCGGAGTCCACCAAAGCCAAATACGTATCCCTTTGGATACTCACTGGTATGAGATATGCTCTGGCCTGATCGAGGGTGGTCCCTGGCACATTGGGGATCCAGATCACCGCGCCCACCTCCATCGCAGAGCACTGATGCTGGAGGTGCCCCAGCTCCCCGCAGCGCCAGCAAACTGGCCCAGGCTCTCTCTCTGCACTGGTGGTCTGGAGCTCACTCACCTGAGGGGGGGGGGAGAGACAGACATGGAAGTGGGAAACGGTAGGGCACCGCAGGTGCAGCAGGCCGGTTGGGGTGGAGCCAGCCCCCGCCTCCGCGGTGGGGGAACGGGGCGAGGATGAGGAACAGAAGGGGAGTGGGGGAGAGAGAGAGAGGAGAGGGGAGAAAGGGAGACATGCTGTCCTGCCATCAGAACAGCCACCAAATGGTTCTCTGCTAGCTCGATGGCCTGATCCAGCGACGCCGGGCGATGGCACTGGACCCACTCCGCTGTTCCTTTAGGAAGTCGGGCGATGAATTGCTCCAGCGCCACCAGGTTGATGATTCCCTCAGTGTTGCAGTTGTCGGCCCTCAGCCACCACCGGCAGGCGTCCCGGAGTTGCTGGCCAAGCATGAACGGCCAGCAGACCTCCTCCAGGCACAGTGCATGGAAGTGCTGCCATTGTTACTCCGGGGTGCGCCCCACACACTGGAGGACGGCCCTGCGGAGGTTGGCGTAGATCAGCTGGCAGTCGGCGGGGAGCTGTAGCGCGGCCAGCTGCACCTCGCCTGTTAGCAGGGGGAGGAAGCGCGCTGTTCCACCAGCCAGTCCCATGCCTCTGCTGCTGGCTCAAAGAGCGCAAGGAAGGCTTTGGGGTCATTGTGCGGGCCCATCTTCATTAGGGTGAGGTGGGGAGGGTCCGCTGTGGTGGAGATGGTGGACCCTGCTGATGCGAGTAGGTGCTGGAATGCCTGGCAATCTTCCTGCTGCGATCTAACCTCGAACCTTTGCTCCTGCTCCTTCCGGAGGGTGACCAGTGCCTGGTGCTGGCTCTTTTGGGCCGTGGTGAGGGCATGGATCAGGTCCTTGAAGGTGGAGGACTCCATGGAGCTGTTATCCTCTGTGCTCCGTCCCGGGTTTCAGCACCACTGTAGGAATCAGAGCAGGTGGGTGGAGCACAGAAGCATGGCAGGCCAGAACTGAGTTTCCAAAAACTCTTTTTATTTTCAGCTTTTCACACTCTCCCAGCCACACACACACACACACACACACACACACACACACACACACACACACACACACACACACACACATGTGTTCTGGTTGGGGGGAGAGCTCCCTTTCTCTGCTCTCTCTCTCCTTTTATAGGGTGTGGTCACTGGGGAAGACACAAACACAGGTTAACTTACATCAGGTGCAGTGATTCTGCCACTTACTTTCCCTGACTCCGCCCTCCATTCACAGACCGACGCTTGACCACGCCCCTGCTGCCACAGTGTGTCTCTTCTTTTTTATGGTTTTCCTTCTTCTGTGAACCCCAGGAGCGGTGCATGGACTCTTCTGCTGTGATCACTTCCGTACTGTAGAGGTGGAGGTAGCTTCCAGCAGTTGTGGTGAGCCAACCGAATTGGAGATAAGAACTGTGATTTTGTTATCCACCCGGTTGATCTACAACCCCGATTCCAAAAAAGTTGGGACAAAGTACCAATTGTAAATAAAAACGGAATGCAATAATTTACAAATCTCAGACACTGATATTGTATTCACAATAGAACATAGACAACATATCAAATGTCGAAAGCGAGACATTTTGAAATTTCATGCCAAATATTGGCTCAGGGCGGCACGGTGGTGTAGTGGTTAGCGCTGTCGCCTCACAGCAAGAAGGTCCTGGGTTCGAGCCCCGGGTCTGGCGAGGGCCTTTCTGTGTGGAGTTTGCATGTTCTCCCCGTGTCCGCGTGGGTTTCCTCCGGGTGCTCCGGTTTCCCCCACAGTCCAAAGACATGCAGGTTAGGTTAACTGGTGACTCTAAATTGACCGTAGGTGTGAATGTGGGTGTGAATGGTTGTCTGTGTCTATGTGTCAGCCCTGTGATGACCTGGCGACTTGTCCAGGGTGTACCCCGCCTTTCGCCCGTAGTCAGCTGGGATAGGCTCCAGCTTGCCTGCGACCCTGTGTAGAAGGATGAAGCGGCTAGAGATAATGAGAATATTGGCTCATTTGAAATTTCATGACAGCAACACATCTCAAAAAAGTTGGGACAGGGGCAATAAGAGGCTGGAAAAGTTAAAGGTACAAAAAAGGAACAGCTGGAGGACCAAATTGCAACTCATTAGGTCAATTGGCAATAGGTCATTCACATGACTGGGTATAAAAAGAGCATCTTGGAGTGGCAGCGGCTCTCAGAAGTAAAGATGGGAAGAGGATCACCAATCCCCCTAATTCTGCACCGACAAATTGTGGAGCAATATCAGAAAGGAGTTCAACAGTGTAAAATTGCAAAGAGTTTGAACATATCATCATCTACAGTACATAATATCATCAAAATATTTAGAGAATCTGGAAGAATCTCTGTGCATAAGGGTCTTGGCTGGAAAATCATACTGGATGTCCATGATCTTCGGGCCCTTAGACGGCACTGCATCACATACAGGCATGCTTCTGTATTGGAAATCACAAAATGGGCTGAGGAATATTTCCAGAGAACATTATCTGTGAACACAGTTCACCGTGCCATCTGCCGTTGCCAGCTAAAACTCTATAGTTCAAAGAAGAAGCCGTATCTAAATATGATCCAGAAGTGCAGACATCTTCTCTGGGCCAAGGCTCATTTAAAATGGACTGTGGCAAAGTGGAAAACTGCTCTGTGGTCAGACGAATCAAAATTTGAAGTTCTTTATGGAAATCAGGGACGCCGTGTCATTCGGACTAAAGAGGAGAAGGACGACCCAAGTTGTTATCAGTGCTCATTTCAGAAGCCTGCATCTCTGATGGTATGGGGCTGCATTAGTGCGTGTGGCATGGGCAGCTTACACATCTAGAAAGACACCATCAATGCTGAAAGGTATATCCAGGTTCTAGAGCAACATATGCTCCCATCCAGACGATGTCTCTTTCAGGGAAGACCTTGCATTTTCCAACATGACAATGCCAAACCACATACTGCATCAATTACAGCATCATGGCTGCGTAGAAGAAGGGTCCGGGTACTGAACTGGCCAGCCTGCAGTCCAGATCTTTCACCCATAGAAAACATTTGGCGCATCATAAAACAGAAGATATGACAAAAAAGACCTAAGACAGCTGAGCAGGGCGGCACGGTGGTGTAGTGGTTAGCGCTATCGCCTCATAGCAAGAAGTTCCAGGTTCGAGCCCCGTGGCCGGCGAGGGCCTATCTGTGCGGAGTTTGCATGTTCTCCCCATGTCTGCGTGGGTTTCCTCCGGATGCTCCGGTTTCCCCCACAGTCCAAAGACATGCAGGTTAGGTTAACTGGTGACTCTAACTTGACCATAGGTGTGAATGTGAGTGTGAATGGTTGTCTGTGTCTATGTGTCGGCCCTGTGATGACCTGGCGACTTGTCCAGGGTGTACCCCGCCTTTCACCCGTAGTCAGCTGGGATAGGCTCCAGCTTGCCTGCGACTCTGTAGAAGGATAAAGCGGCTAGAGTTAATGAGATGAGAATGAGATGAGACAGTTGAGCAACTAGAATCCTACATTAGACAAGAATGGGTTAACATTCCTATCCCTAAACTTGAGCAACTTGTCTCCTCAGTCCCCAGACATTTACAGACTGTTGTAAAGAGAAAAGGGGATGTCTCACAGTGGTAAACATGGCCTTGTCCCAACTTTTTTGAGATGTGTTGTTGTCATGAAATTTAAAATCACCTAATTTTTCTCTTTAAATGATACATTTTCTCAGTTTAAACATTTGATATATCATCTATGTTCTATTCTGAATAAAATGTGGAATTTTAAAACTTCCACATCATTGCATTCTGTTTTTATTTACAATTTGTACTTTGTCCCAACTTTTTTGGAATCAGGGTTGTATATATTTCATTTCTAGAGTGATATTGTGACCTTTCATACACTGAAGGACCTTCTAATTTTATTATTATTATTTTTGTTGTTGTTGCTGTTGTTTGTTTATGCGTTAATACAATACACATAAAACTTACCTGTGAGTTGTGTGTGTTTTTGCTCTTCTACTCAATGCAATTTCTGATACCCCTTTCTCCAGTAGTGAGCCTAATCTTTTGATGTGCTGGTCCAAAAAGTAAACATATAGTGGTATAGGCATCTGTAACCTCCAGCGGTTACTCTTAATAGTGTAAGCTGAAGTAGCTTGCACATGTCCTGGTGAAAATGGACCCAGGTGAATTCCTGGACCAAGATGAAGATTATCGCCTACCTTTTGTAGATGAATAGAATAGAATAGAATAGAATAGAATAGAATAGAATAGAATAGAAACACTTTTATTGCCAGGTGTGTGGACACACATGAGGAATTTGACTCCGGTTCACTTTGCTCTCATAGTACAAAAACAGATAAAAAAGCATAAACACAATACAAGCAAACAAGCAAACAACAACAACAACAACAACAAAAATAGGTGCATAGTGCAAAGTAATCCAGGTAAGTCAAGTATGGAATAGTTAAATAAATATATAGTATACAGTGTGCACAGAATGACAGTATAAGTGTTCAGATATTTTACAAGTGATATTACTGATATATGAATCTGGATTTTAGCTGTTCATCACAGAAAGGATTTCCCTTTTGGTGCAATATGGTGCATAGTGCAAAGGTGAATAGTAAATTTAAATAAGTAAAAAAAAGGGTTAGGGTTAGGGGCATGTATCTATTATTTGCATTGATTTATTTTTCTTTACTATTTGATTGCTGAAACCCGAGGTGTCTATGCCTTGTAAAAAAGCAGTATAATCATTTCTAGTCAAAATTTAATGACGTTCCTGCAAAAACCAGATTGTGGAGTGTAGGAATTGATGTCTAATTTTGATAGCTTTTGATTGAACAAGGTGTTAATGAAATTTACAAAGCGGGGAAATGTCATGGAATTTTTAGTATAGCCCTGTATGTGTTAGGGATTCATGACGTTCACGAACCTAGTGCTCTGTGTGTGTGTGTGTGTGTGTGTGTGTGTGTGTGTGTGCGTGCATGCGCGCATGTGGTAGGGGTTTATGCTATGTGCATACATGCAAAACATGAGGGGGAAAGGATGGCATGAATCCCCTTGGGTCCAGTGAAAGCAGGCAAGAATACCTAAAGGCAACATATGTTGAGAAAGGACAATTCTTTCTATGGTAAGAGTTTCAATTCTTGCTTCTGATTGGGTTATGGTTTTTAAAAGAATGTTTCACAAGAATATAAAATGCCATTATAAAGAAGGGGAGAGGCACGCACCCAGAACCATTTCTTTGTTCTGCATTTCTTTTGCGTTGACAAACCAACGATGTAGCAGTCCTTGAATCCACAAAAACGTTTGAGAGTCTCAACTGATGCATAAGGTTTCCTTTCTTTAAGTCCACCACAACAAGATGGCGTTAAACTTTAATCCGTATCATCCTTACAGCACCATGAAAACTGTTTTAAAACATACAAATATTTTATCTCATCTCATCTCATTATCTCTAGCCGCTTTATCCTGTTCTACAGGGTCGCAGGCAAGCTAGAGCCTATCCCAGCTGACTATGGGCAAAAGGCAGGGTACACCCTGGACAAGTCGCCAGGTCATCACAGGGCTGACACATAGTCACAGACAACCATTCACACCTATGGTCAATTTAGAGTCACCAGTTAACCTAACCTGCATATCTTTGGACTGTGGGGGAAACCAGAGCACCTGGAGGAAACCCACGCAGACAACATGCAAACTCCGCACAGAAAGGCCCTTGCCGGCCACGGGGCTCGAACCCGGACCTTCTTGCTGTGAGGCGACAGTGCTAACCACTACACCACCATGCCACCCAATTCACACATACAAATCATATTAAAAACCTACAAAATTCAGAATATTTATGATCTGAAAATAAATTACAGACATATTTTGCTCATAACCCAACCCATGTTTCCCTTTCCTTTCCTTTTTCAATATCAAACAGCACAAATACAAAACCTCAATATGGTCCTTTACATTCCTACCAATCATTTCATGATAAACACTACATAAATCATGAATGCTTTAAGATCTTAAGGGCCATTTAACCTTTGAATTGTGCAAATAAACATAGGATTATATTATGTGAAGGGCTACATATTCATGTCTATGTAAACATATGTGTATGTGTGTTCATATTTCATTATTCACTTTCAAGAAGCAGCACTAACTTTTGAACCGGTCTTTCCAGAATCGTAAATTTTGACTTAGAATGGGACTTTCCCGAATCCTTCTCTCCAACTTGCAGTTTCACTTTCCGCACTAAGCCGTCACTATCCACAGTTGTTTCCACTATTCGTCCCAACTGCCACTGATTTCTTAGAAGGAGGTCCTCCTTTATGATGACCACATCATTCACCTTGAGATTGCACCGAGCCACATACCACTTCTGTTGGGTGGAGATGTTCAGGAGGTACTCCCTCTTCCATCGACCTCAGAATTGCTCAATCAAGTACTGAACATGGCACCAGTGCTTTGTACTGTACACATCCTTGCTCACAAATTTTCCTGGAGGTGGAAGAGCAGTCTTAGATTTCATTTGAATTAAATGATTGGGCTTTAGCGGCTCAAGAGAATTGGGATCATGTAACCCATCTACAGTTAAGGAATGGCTATTAACAATTGCCATGGCCTCGTAAAAGAGTGTTCTCAAAGAAGCATCATCAAGTCTTCCTAAGCTTTGAGCCAAGGTGGCATTCAGCACATTTTGAATAGTGCGTATCTGATGCTCCTAAACTCCACCAGCATAGCTTGCTGATAGAGCATTAAAGATGAACTCACAGTGCTTCTCAGTCAAAAACATTTGCAACACTTGATAATCACATTGTTTAAGTGATTCTTTTAGTTCATTCCTTGCTCCTATGAAGTTCCGGCCGTGGTCACAGTAAAGTTGGTGCACAACTCCCCTTAGGCTCTTGTACTCCTTATAATTCCTCTTAATGACAAATGGTCCAAAGCAGTCCATGCCACAGTGCATAAATGGGGCAGATGCTTCACCACACTCTTTAGGAAGTTCAGCCATATGCTGCTCTTCGACTGGAAGCCTCAATTTCCTGCACTGCACGCACTTGTGGATCAACTTTGCGACCAACTTGCTATAGCCGATAATCCAAAATCCATTTGTTCTGATTTCCATCTGAGTTTGACTTCTACCTTGATGGCATACTTGAAGTTGATAGTGAGATAAGATTAGTGATATGACTGTCTTTTGGCAAAATAAGTGGGTGCCTAAACTCTTCACTGAGAGAAGAATGTTTAAGTCTTCCACCAACATGCAGTGTGCCCTCTTTCAAGATTGGATCAAGGCAGAAGAGAGAACTAGAAGAATTAAGACTTTCTCCAGCTTCAAGCACCATTATCTCATCTCATCTCATTATCTCTAGCCACTTTATCCTGTTCTACAGGGTCACAGGCAAGCTGGAGCCTATCCCAGCTGACTACGGGTGAAAGGCGGGGTACACCCTGGACAAGTCGCCAGGTCATCACAGGGCCGACACATAGACACAGACAACCATTCACTCTCACATTCACACCTACAGTCAATTTAGAGTCACCAGTTAACCTAACCTGCATGTCTTTGGACTGTGGGGGAAAACGGAGCATCTGGAGGAAACCCACGCGGACACGGGGAGAACATGCAAACTCCACACAGAAAGGCCCTTGCCGGCCACGGGGCTCGAACCCAGGACCTTCTTGCTGTGAGGCGGCAGCGCTAACCACTACACCACCGTGCTGCCTCAAGCACCATTATCTCTCTATTAAAAGCATGCTGTTGGACAAGCTTTATCACTGCTTCAGCAGCACCCTCATGCTCTTTGACAGTCACAACACCAGTAAGACATTTCTGATTTGAAGCCAGTTTCTTAATCCTTGCCACCACCTTAAGAAGTGTTGCCCAAAATGAAAATCTTGACAGATGATTGAGTATATCTGTACAATCACTGATTCTTATGGCAAAGGTCAAGTCAAGTTTATTTGTATAACGCTTTTAAGGCAAGGCAAGGCAAGTTTATTTATATAGCACATTTCATACACAATGGCAGTTCAATGTGCTTTACAGAAGTAAAAACAAACACAGTAAACAATAGAGAAATAAAATTACATAAAATAATTTTATTTTTATTCTAAAACAATTAATTAAAAGAATTAAAAGAAAATAAGAATTAAACAATAGTAGAAATAAAATAATAAAATGAAGTAGTAGTTCAAATAGGAGGAGAAAAAAGAAACCAGCAGAATAGAATAAAGAATAAAATAGAATAAAGTTAAAGTTAAATTTAAAACATGCAGAGAAAGTAAAGATTATAAAAAATGTAAAGAAGACAATATTAATTATTTAACAGAAAGGATCTGAAAACAGCTTGGTCTTTAACCTAGATTTTAACAATAAACATTGTCGCAAAGCAGCTTTACAGAATTTGAATGACTTAAAACATTAGCTAATTTTATCCCTAATCTATCCCCAATGAGCAAGCCTGTGGCGACAGTGGCAAGGAAAAGCTCCCTCAGACGACATGAGGAAGAAACCTCGAGAGGAACCAGACTCAAAAGGGCACCCATCCTCATTTGGGCAACAACAGACAACATGACGATAACATTAACAGTTTTAACATGAAGTCAGTTTCGTTGATGTTATAAACTCTTCATTGATGGAAACTTGAGTGCAAAACTGGTCATGACAACTGCAGTCCTAAAGTTAGCAAATCAACTGTAGTCCTCAGCCATAAAAGCATTAATGTAAGTGTCCAGAGCATCCTCCAAGTGTGACTTTCAACTGTCCACATGGGGCCGTCCTCCACAGGAGCGATGCGATGAGACTCCAACCAGACACAGGACAGCAGGATGGATCAGGCAGGTCTGAGGAGCAGAAGAGGTCAGCATCTCCAACCCAGGACCAACATGTAACTCAGAGGGACAGATTTTTTTTTGGGGGGGGGGGGGGAAACACAGGTTGTTAGCTATGCCCAATGTCACCTGACTAAGTAGGAAGAGTATACATGTTGCACTGAGTACAAGCAGGGACTCTGGCAACTAACTATGACAACATAACTAAAAGGGGAGAGCCAGAAGGTAACACAGGCATGAGGGAGCCCCGGGATATAAAGCAGCAGCCGCTACACCATCAACAAACTCGAGTGAGCAAGCGAGTGGGGGACTGACAGCATCCATACATCCCAGTTTACCAAAACACTCTATGTCTGAGGACCCTCCAGATCTACACCTTTACCTCATAAACACCATTAACAAAAGGCTTGACTAAACAGATATGTTTTCAGCCTAGACTTAAATGCTGAGACTGTGTCTGATTCCCGAACATTACTTGGAAGGCTGTTCCATAACTGTGGGGCTTTGTAAGAAAAGGCTCTGCCCCCTGATGTAGCCTTCACTATACGAGGTACCAGCAGATAGCCTGCACCTTTTGATCTAAGTAGGCGTGGCGGGTCATAGAGGACCAGAAGCTCACTCAGGTACTGTGGTGTGAGACCATTCAGTGCTTTAAAGGTCAATAGTAGTATTCTATAATCAATACGAAATTTGATTGGGAGCCATTGCAGTGTGGATAAGACAGGGGCGATGTGATCATATTTTCTAGTTCTAGTAAGGACTCTTGCTGCTGCATTTTGAACTAACTGAAGCTTGTTTATGCACTTATTGGAACATCCAGATAGTAAGGCATTACAATAATCCAACCTGGAGGTAACAAAAGCATGAACTAGTTTTTCCACATCATGTAGTGACATAAAATTTCTTATCTTAGCAATATTTCTGAGATGAAAGAAAGCTATCCAGGTAATGTTATCAATGTGAATTTTGAATGAAAGACTGGGGTCAATAATCACTCCGAGGTCATTTACTGCTGCACGTGAAGAAACAGAAAGGCAATCCAGAGTTACTGTGTAATCAGAAAACTTACTTCCAGCTGCATGTGTTCCTAGCACAAGTACTTCAGTCTTGTCAGAGTTAAGCAGAAGGAAGTTAATCAGCATCCAGTGTCTAATGTCCTTAACACATTCCTCAATTCTATTAAGCTGGTGTCTCTCATCAGATTTTGCAGAAACATGCAACTGTGTGTCATCAGCATAACAGTGGAAACTAATACAATGTTTATGAATAATATCACCCAGAGGGAACATATATAAACAAAAAAGTAGTGGATCCAAGACAGAACCTTGTGGAACACAAAACTTTACCTCAGTATGTCTAGAAAAATCACCATTTACATCAACATACTGATAGCGATCAGTTAAATAAGAGCTGAGCCAGGAGAGGGCCATTCCCTTAACTCCCACAACATTTTCTAGTCTATCCAGAAGAATGGTATGATCAATGGTATCAAATGCTGCACTAAGGTCAAGCAACACAAGTAGCGAGACACAGCCCTGATCAGATGCCAACAGTAGGTTGTTTACTTCTTTAACCAGAGCTGTCTCTGTGCTATGATGAGGTCTAAATCCTGACTGATACATTTCATGGATGTTATTCCTATGTAAATATGAGCATAACTGCTGTGCCACAGCTTTTTCAAGGATCTTGGAGATAAAGGGGAGGTTTGATATTGGCTGATAATCGGACAGCTGACAGGGATCAAGGTTTGATTGATTGATTGATTGATTGATTGATTGATTGATTGATTCTGAACAGTAAAGAAGATATAAAAAATAAAAATAATAAAAAATGCAATAATCCAAACATCATCATAAACAAACAGAATAGCATAGGCGCAAGGCAGTAACATAATAACGTTCGGAAAGGATTAGGAAGAAGTAAATAACTTATCAAATCCTAACCCTCTATACTACCGCTAATCAAATGTCACTTTCGTCATAATAAATTATATATACAAAAGAAAACAAAAGCGACAAACAAAAAGAAAACATACCAACATACCAAGACATACCAACATGGTATAATATCAACCAAACCAAATCACATATACAGATACATATGTTATGCATATTGTCTGTTTCTATGTGTCAGCCCTGTGATGACCTGGCGACTTGTCCAGGGTGTACCCTGCCTTTCACCCGTAGTCAGCTGGGATAGGCTCCAGCTTGCCTGCGACCCTGTAGAACAGGATAAAGCAGCTAGAGATAATGAGATGAGATATATATATATCTGTTTCGACCTCGCTCTGACCGTCACTATGGTCTAAAAAAAGGAATGATCATCTTCGTTCTGCCTATCACCGAGACCATATGTCAACAAAGTCATGTCCATGACCTCCGGAAGCAGAACGACTCACATTATAAATAGCAGAGATTGCTCCCAGTTCAGTCTCTCACCTTGATCGCCTCGTACGAGACCGTAAGTAAGAGATCTGTATGGTAAGAAACCCTGATTTCTTCACTTCACATTCCATTAATTCGTTACCTGCACAGTACGGGTGCCTTGTGTCCCCGAGAATTGTTGTGGTTTGTGTATTTCTGAGCTATGTGCTTAGCTTAATTTGCCAGTCGGCTGTAAGCTTGTTTTTTCAGGTATCCTTTTTGTTTACGTTATATGTGCTAGATTTCCAGGTAATCTGAGTTTGTTACCACTGTGTGCCTCTACCGCTGTTCACAGCCGTGGGCTTAGTGCGAGCCCACTAAGTGCGTTCGCGCGCTGGTGTGGGCTGCCGTAATACCAATGTTCTGTGTTTTTTACTGCTGTTGTCACAGCCGGAAATTGTGTGAGCCAGTCAGATTGCTGTTAAAGGCCACCTCGCGCTATATTTGTTTGTATTGTCCTATATCGTCACGGTAAGTGGATTTGTTATTTGAGTTTCATACTGTTTTGTGTGCACCTGTTATTGTGTTGTGCTTTTTTTGTTGTTGTTGTTCACTGGGGTAGCCTGCTAGGTGCATTTGCATGCTGTGCAGGCCTCGGCAGTGTTCCCGTGTCACACCCTATATCACTGTCTGCAGCAGGTGGGGCTAGTATGTGCCCACTAACTGCATTCGTGCAGGCTATCATAATACTGGGTACTGTGTTTTTTCTGTTTCCATCAGGTGCATCCAGGTGCAGGCCATGACAGTGCTCCTCGGCGACACCCTCCTCTGCCACACCCTTGTAGGTTGAATTGGGATTAATTAAATTATAAATTATGTAATAATTGATAATTGAATTAATCAATTTATAAATAAAGATCAGTCTCATAAAATCTTAAATTGTTAATCTTAATACTCACCGTGAATGGTTACATTCAAGATTAATGGTAGCTCTGCATTAGATGGGAAACCCAGTTGTATACAAAAGCTAAATTTTGAAGGAAAAAGGAGTTCTAAATAGTTGACCTTGTGAATAAACAACAGGAACAAGTAAAATGTAATTCAATTTGATTAGCTTTTATTTGTCTACTACTCACTAATAATAATCTCACAAAATACATTCAACATCGGGCAAAGGCAATAACAAGACAAAACAATGGAACAATTACACCTGGACCATAGATTTGAGGGGAAGAGAGAGAGAAAGAGATAGGAAAAGAGAATCCCTTGTGTGTGCGTGTGTGTAGGTGTGTGTGTGTGTATGTATCTGTGGGCAGATGCTAACGACTAGCCACTCTGGCAATGCTTAAACAAAATGGCGGTCAGTGCCTAGGTGTCGTATCACAGGTAACTCAGTGAGGGAGGTACCAAAATGGCGTCGGGCAATATGGCGCCTGCAGGCCTAGTCGAGAACACAAGCCTACCAGCTAGCGTATCACCCTGAGGTAGCTAGCAATAAGTTGCTAAGGAGAATCTGACCATGTTACAGCTGGATCCAAACACTGGACTTAACAATTTCCAACAGACTATCTTGCAAAGAACTCAACACGAGAGAGAGGGAGAGAGAGAGAGAGAGAGAGTGTGTGTGTGTAATAGGTGTTGGATGGAGAGAACTAGGCCTTGTAGCGGTCCAGGCTCGGAGCTTAAAATAACAAACTTGTCACTGCGCTGCTAATCAGATAGGGAAGCTAGCAATGGAGTTAAGGAAAGATATCATGCAAGATACCCTGTCTAACAAGTTCAAAGAAAAAAACAGAACCAAAACAAACAATAAAAAAAACAAACACCTTCCGTGTCTGAGCGGGTATGCTAAACAGCTCAAAGCTTAAACATGACCCTAACAACCATCTGAATAAGCTACAAATTAAAATTTGCCCAAGTGCCTACTCAATGCGATGGAAGTTCATTCTCCGATGTCCACGCTGAGGGTCACGGTCCAAGGAGAGGAAGTTAGCAGCGAGTTGCGTCCAACCGCGGCTAATGAAGCAGGGAGATGGAGGCCTAGCTGGCCCACGGTGCTTCGGGAGAAACCTCCGGTGATGCGTCGACGAGAAAAAGGCTGAGAGGAGCGAAGCTGTCCGCAAATGCCTCTTAGCGTGGAAAACTACTTAACTGTAGTTAAACTTTGCAAAGGTTTAGAATCAAAACCACTATATCACTGAAACTTAGCGGGTCATTCAAAAGTTCGGCCGAAACTAATTTGAACAGGCTGTTCTCAGACAATAGCGGTTAGTCTCAACACTGTAGGCGAGTGTGCCAACAGTCCGTCCGACCACTCCAGTAGCCAGAACACGAGAGGACGAATCGAGGCGCTCTCGATACAGTTAAAGCAGTTCCATTTTACGTCATATCCGGGTGGAGCACGCAAGGAATTGTGGGATCGTTATAGGGGGTGCTGGCAAGTTACCAACATTCCCCCCTTGGCCATAGGTGCTGAAAGGAGTGATACCCTATGGGCACATGGTACTTAGTCCACGACCCACGGTCCCTGGTAGTTCCACAAAGAGGTAGTTCCACAATGAGGTAGTTCCAAGGGTCCTTTATGTGAAAAGTCTTTCAGACACAGTTCAACAGTTCAATTCATTTCATACAGTCCATAAGATGCATAGGCACTTGGGCATGAAAACAATTACACTTTGGCTACTTAACTACCTTCTACATACAACATTTCACACAGCAAACAAAACAAAACAAAAAAATAATCAAAACTCCATAAAAGAAAATGGAAAAGAGGGGTTAGTTAGCGTGTTAGCAAGCCTACTCTTCAAGAAAGTTAGTGGAGGCCTTAGGCCTGATGGAGAATCGGACAACGCCACGATCTAATTTCTCAGGTGCGTAGATCGTTTTGTCCAGTTTGCGGTGTAGTGTCAGTATGTACCTATGTAGAGTGATGGCTATGAAGACTGTGATAACCCAACCGCTAGCTAGAAATCCCAGCGCAATTCGGCTTATTAAAGATCCTTGATCGGACGAGGGGTTTGCATGGTTATTCAAGAAAGTGGTAGCGATGCCAGTGGGCTTAAGATTGAATTGCACAGTTTTGGTCCCTTCCAGCAGTAGTTGTGCTTGGAGGGTGGAGTTTATCTCAAGTTCGTGACCTGGGAAGGCATCGGGCATTTCTATCTCGGTCTCATACTGGTCAGCGCTAAGGTGATGGAGGGTGATGTCACCCACGTGAACAGTGGCTCCTAGTGGGACACTTAGGAGGGAGGTTTCGTTAGGGATCTTCATTCTAGTGGCAGTGTTATGTTGATCATATGATATCAGAATCTCAGTTTGGGGAGTGTTGATTAGCCACCGATTACCAGCTCTTTCTACTCTAGTTCCTATTCCTTCATCTTTAATAGACAATTTGCCTGCACACTTCTGATCGGGGACTTTTGTCAATCCACAGAGACGGTCTGTGGTGTCTCGGATAAAGGGATTGCTGGGGCAGACCCAGTGGATATCTTTGGTAGAGGTGCACATGTCTAAGTTAGGGACGAGGTAGATAGAGGGGTTGTCATCGTGATAGGCTATGGTGGGAGGTGTCTCCAAACGTACGTGTACGTCGTTGTTCCAGAAACCTACATTAAGGACAGATTTGATTCTGTATATGTTTTGCCATTCAATAACGGGGAGATTGAGGATGAAGCCTATTTCTAGGTTTTGAGGGTTCACAAAAATGGGAATAGCACTGCCAAGACTATAAGCCAGATGAATCTGTGATGAGTAAACGTTAGTCATGGTAGTAGATTGGAGTATGCTGTCAACCATGCTGAGGGGTTATTAGTTATTAGTTATTAGTTTATTAGGATCCCCATTAGCTGGGCACAGACCCAGCTATTCTTCCTGGGGTCCAACAATAAAATCATATACAGTTAAAATTCTATACAATTCAATACATTCATTCAATCAACCATGAATTGAAGACAAAAAAACCATATAATTTAATTACTTTAATAATGATTTTAAACCTGAAAAATCTCTACCTCGATTCTATATTAACCTATTTTATATATGATAGGCTCAGATATTTTTTTTACGTGTTTTTTGAAAACCACTTTACTATTCAATGTAGTTAACTTGGTATCAAATATGGTGGGATTTTACCTCCACTCAGGGTGCTGAGAGAGCTACTTACTTCTCTCATCAGGTCCTGCATTAGGTCTCGGATTACTCGGACGTACTTGACTTCGCTTCTCATGATTGTCGCTAGCCTGTCTACGGCATGTACTGTGTTCTTGATTAATGTAGAATGCATGTTAACGGTTAAAATGGTTCCCTGCAGGGTTTTGCCTAGGCCCTGCAGCTCCTCCTGTTGAGTTAGTAGTCTACCCTGGATTTCTGGCATTTCTTCCTTAAGGATGTTCATTTCTCGTTTGACCGCGGTCAGGCTAACGGTGTTAACGGCAGAGAGGCCCATTGAGAACAGAGAGCTGATGGCGGATGCAGCAGTAAGTAGTCCTCCGAGGAACCGTTTAGGGCGTGTTTTGCCACTGAGTTCCTCCTCAGTGACTATGAACTTCTGTAACTGTTCGAGCATGTGAACTGTGGTACACTTGGCATGTTCGATGTTGGACCCAATCTCGGAGTCAGGCCCGGTTTCGAGGTTTGTTTGTGTGGGTGACCTAAAATGCTTATGATACACATCCCAAGGATCAAGGCGGGTGTACATGCGCTGGGTGTGGATGCGGCAATTGGTGAGAAGCAGTCCTGGGGCATCTTGGAGAACGATGCCGCTCGGCGGACCTGGTTCCACTATGTTACCTGCCCGTGTGGTCTGCAGGACTAGAAAGATGCCGAGGATCCAGAGAGGGGCCATTCTGCAACATATGGGAGTTTGTTATTCCGATTTGAGTGGTAACAAGGGTGGTTACTTATAGATGCATGCTTATGGATTGAGAGGCATGCAACTAAGTTGGGCAGGCTATAACTTATTGTTTGTCCACCCCCCTATGGAGTGTGGACTGCTCAAAGAGCTTTATTTGGTTGCTATGGACCCATCTATACAAAGGCGCCTGGCTGGGCTTCGAAGTTTTGATGCGGTAGGCGACGGGGGACAGTTTACCGACGATTTCGAAAGGACCGGACCAACGTGGTAAGAATTTTCTGGCTACTCCTACTGGTTTGGTGAAATTGAAGTATAGGACTCTGTCGCCTACTTCGTACTCACGGTGTGTCGCCTTTCTGTCGTAGTAAGCTTTCTGGCCTTTCGCACTCTTTTCGAGGTGTTTCTGGGCCCACGCAAATGTGGCCTGCAAGTGGCATTGCAAGTCGGTGACGTACTGGTGTGCGGTGTACGCAGTGGCAACGCTTAGGTCCTCTGGTCGGTAGAGGAGGTGTAAGGGAAGAACCATTTCACGGCCAGTCATCATTTCGAACGGAGTGACTCCGGTGGTGCGGTGAGGAGTGGACCGAATGGCCATCAGCACCAGAGGGAGTTTGATGTCCCAATCTTTGCCATGGTGGCTAACATACTTGCGAAGCATGCTCACGATGGTTTGGTTGGCGCATTCGACCTGACCGGAAGACTGAGGATGATACGCGATGTGGAATTTTGCCTCGACTCCGAGCATCTCCCACAACACTCTCATGACCCATGATGATTTCATGGTGAAATGAGTACCTCGGTCGGAATCAATGGATAGGGACAAGCCCCAACGGCTGAACACATGGTTCATAAGAAGGAGAGCGGTGGTCTCTGCGGTTTTGTTCGGGGCAGGCAAGCATTCCACCCACTTCGTGAACGCGCAAGTGACGGTCAGGAGGTACTTATTACCTCGAGCCGATTTCGGCACCGGTCCGACCCAGTCTATCTGGAGATTAGACCAGGGGAATGAGATGCCTTTGCTTTGCAGTGGGGCGCGGTTCAACGGTTGGGCTGGTCGGAATTGGCAGCAAATCAAGCACCCTTTGACATACTCGGTAACATCCTGAATCATGAAGGGCCAATAGACAATCTTTTGGAGTGTCTGGTAGGTCGCCTGAGCGTTCCTATGGCCCCCGCATGGGCTGTCGTGAGCATACTGCAACATGACCCCCCTATGGTCTGTGGGCACGACCCACCGGGGAGGTCCCTGGTTGCGTGGTGTGTACACCAGGAGTCCTTTCTCGAGTTTTAAGCTGTTTTTGAGATTGTGAAGGTGATTTAAGTCTCGGGACTGTTGCAACTCTTGTGGGGAAATTGGGAACGCCACGGGGTCCGCAAGGAACTTACGGATTTGGTGGATCACGGGATCCCTTTCCTGCATAGACACCAGGTCGGTGTCCTGGGGCAGTCGGCCGAGTTGCACTGTTCCTGCTTGGGATACTGCGTCAGTTTGACCTGCTCTAGCCTGTCTATGAGTAATCGCGGTTACGTTATGGCGTGGCGTCTCGGGAAGCCATGACGGCTGGAATTCCCAAAGGGGGCCGTCTACGGCTCCCTCTTTGGCAAGGCCATCTGCCTCATCGTTACCGACTTTGTCAGGTCCAGGGACTTGAGAATGTCCCTTCACCTTCTTCCAGTAGATGCACATTCCCTGTTCGGTTACGAGTCGATCGCATGCTAGGAAGAGTTCGGAGTGTTTCACTTCCTTGCCCCTTGCATTTTTCATGTCCTTCACCTTCCATGAGGGAAAGTGTGAGACGAAGCTATGCCTGGCATAGTTTGAATCAGAGCAGAGAACTAACTGCTTGATGTTCTCACGGGCAGCTTGTTGCAGGACAATGAGCACGGCTGCTACCTCCGCATATTGGCTAGTCTCAGCCCCGAGTAGGTGTTGGTATTTCCCTTGTTTAGGGCCGTTCGCCCATACGATACCGACACCGGCTTGGACTTTGCGTTCATGATGGAATGAGCATCCATCTATGTAAGCGGTGGGGAGGTCTTTGCAGACGTTCTCATCATAGTAGTGGTGGTCAGAGGGGAGAGCAGGTACAGTTGTTAGTTCGGTTTGATCCGGACTATTCTCGCAGTCACAATGCTGGCATTCCGCCAGGCCTCGGCCAAGCGCCATCTTGTGGTTCTGGGCGTACTTCACCTCGACGTCGTAGCCCTGTAATGCCATCATCCAAGCTGCGATGCGACTGTTCGAAACTCTTCCCTCTCTCAGCCTCTGGCTGTTCAAGAACGAGACCGGTTGATGATTGGTCTCTATCACCACCTTCTGGCCACCAATGTAACTGCGAAAGTGTTCAATGGCCCAGACCGTGGCCAGAAGGGCTTTTTCGCAGTCTGAAAATTTCAACTCCACAGCACTGAGGGGCCGACTGGCGTATGCTACGACACGGCGATCTTTGTCATGCTGCTGTGACAGTGCGGCGCTCAGGCAGTGGGTGGAGAAACTAGCCTCCAAGAAGAACGGTTTGTCTTTGCCGGGATATGCGAGGCAGGGAGCGGAGCAGAGCTTCTGCTTCATGCTCTTGAACGCGAGTTCTTGAGGGTCACTCCACTGGAAGGGTTTATCCTTTCGGAGGAGCTCGGTGAGCGGTCGTGCAATCTCCACGTAGTCCTCGATGAACTGTCGGGAGTAGTTGCAGACCCCTAAGAAGCTCCTGAGTTCGGGTACATTGGATGGGGCTTTGATGTCTTGGATAGCCCGCACCCTCCCCGACTGGGGTTCAATGCCATCTGGCCCGACGCACAGTCCAACGTATTCGACTTTGGTGCGACACCACTGCCCTTTGGTGACAGAGAGCTTCGCTCCTGCTCTGGACAACTGAGACAGAACGTGGCGTATCTCTTCGAGGTGTGCATCAAAAGTCTGTGACCTAATGAGGATGTCATCGACATAGATCAAGTTGCCACGAGCTGCGGCATCGCTCATTGCCTTATGCAAGAAGATGTTGAATTCAGCGGGGGAGTTCGCGTAGCCGAACGGACATCGGTTGAAAGTTAGCTGGCGGTTCCCAAAGGAAAAGGCCAGCTTGTGCTGGTCAGCTGGATCCATGCGCATGGTCCAGAATCCACTCGCCATGTCGGTGGTGGAGAAGAACTTTGCACCCTTCACCTTGGCAAGTTCTTGATCCAGATGGATCATGGGCCATCTTGACAAGGGCACTTGCTTGTTCAGCTGCCTATAGTCAATGGTGAGACGCCACTTGCCGTTCAGTTTCAGCACCGGCCACAAGGGGGAGTTGTAAGTCGAGTTACACTCGCGAATGATCTGCTTTTCCAGCAGAGTGTCCAGTGTTTCTTGTATTGAGTCGTATGCGGCTAACGGGATTTTGTATTGCCGCACGAACATCGGTGGAGCTTTCGGATCTGTTGGGATTCGGACGGTGTGGATGTCCGTGACTCCGCAGTCATTGGAATCTCGCGCCCATATCGGCTTGAAGTCATAGAACAGTTCACGGAGCTGTCGTCTCTGGGCGTCCATGGTCAGGCTGTCAGCTTTCACCAGTTGTTGTTGAACTTCTCATTCGAAGCCTGGGTACGGTTCACCTAAAGCTGAATCAACGACCTCAGTTGCAGGGGTGACGTTGCTCGATTGCTTGGCAAGAGCGTACACCAGCATGTGTTTCGGGGTGTCAGTTTTGGTCATGACTATGCGCTCATCGCGAAGCATGTCGTGAGGTTTGACACAGATCATGTGGAAAGGAAGAGTAATCCAGAGAGGTTCCACTGGATCGGAATGAGTGTCCGGCGTTGGCAGCTCACCGATGACTGGAATGGTGAGTTCAAAGTCATGGAATGCCTGGTCTATCAGAAGGCCTAAAGGCCGACGGGCGGGGATCGTGATGGCGTCCCGTGTGGAGTTTTGAACCAGGAGGTAAGCGGAACGATGACTCACTTCAAGCAGCAGAGTCCCACACACGGCTAAGTCGAGCTCCATGAAGAATCTGAGAGGCTGGAAGAATGCCTGGGAGCTACGAAACTGTTGGTCTTTCATGATGACCAGCTTAAGAGGGGAACCAGCAGTCCTAGCGGGAATGACAACATCGAATTCGCTAGCGACATGGCAGGCTTGGGGAATCGTTTGTCCTGACCGCATTTGTTCCGGGTCAGCTTGGAACGGGTGCTTAGCGGCGTCGGCTTGGGTCCAGATGACCCAGTTGACTAGGTCCAGTTGGGCTCCCAGTCTGACCAAGATGTCTGCCCCGATGACCAGTGAGTCAGGAAGTCTGGGGACGACACTCAAGAAATGAAGAAATTCTCTCTGACCGATGGCGAGCGACACGGCGCAGACGCCTGTGGCTTTGGTGGGGCTCTGTGGTTGTTTGGCTGACAGTAGCCGGTGGCTCTTCTGCACAAAGACAGGGGAAGGAGTGCTCTGACACACTATGTCGAACCACGTTTGGCTGATGGCTGACTTCTCTGACCAAAGCGCTAACCTGACGCCCGGTGCCGTGACGCCGTTGACAGTAATGTTGCCAGATATCCAGGGGTAGTACCTGGTTGGGGCAGATTCGCCAAGAAAGCAAAGGAAAGACGGGTGGCCATCAAGCGCGTTGCGGTTGAGAAGAGTGTCGGTTGAGTTTGGTGCTTCATGCCTCGGCTCAGGGTGGAGCGGAGTGGTCTCGAGGTTCTCGGGGACCTGCCCTGACTCAGCTATCGGTGGAGTAGCATCCACGCTAACTTCATCGCAACGGGCTCGATCATGACGACGAGGATCTGGGGTCTGTGGGGACGCGACCTGGGCCCACAGTTGCCCATGACGACAGTCAATGAGGGGCGCTAGCCTATCTAGTAGGTCTTGGCCAATGAGGAATGGTTCTACCCCAACAGAGCAGATGTAAGTGGGGTGAGTGATGGACATGCCCTGGAACGTGAGTTCTAACCATGCAATGGTTGTTACTGGGGCTTGATTCTGGGTGAAGCTAACCAAGTTGACGTCACAACGTTCGGTTCTGATGGGTCTACCTTGCGCGCGCCGCACATCAGAAACCTCTGCGAAGACTTTGGAACACATCAGGGTGATTTCCGACCCGGTATCCAAGAGAGCTTGGAGGGAAACGTTGCCTTCTACCACCACTGGGGTATAGATACGCTTGGCGTTGCCTTTCCTAACCAAATCTCCAAGAAACTGAGTCAGGGGTGCATCCTGCGGGTCAGGCTTCACTACCGGGGGGGTGGTTTCAACTCATCGCTGCCTATTGGGCAGGGGTCCTTTCCCCACCCCACGAGGTAGACACGTGGTGGTGGGGATGGGTCCCGGCCTAGTCATGCTGACGGTTCGTCCCTGTCCTTGCTCGGCTTACCCTTCCTGTTCTTATTGCTCAGCAGTTGTTTAACCCGTGCTAGTTCGGTCCTCAGTTCTGCCATCCCAAGCGGCTCTTGGTTGGCTTGTCTAATCTGTGCTAGTTCGGCCCTCAGTTCTGCCATCCCAAGCGGCTCTTGGTTGGCTTGTCTAATCTGTGCTAGTTCGGCCCTCAGTTCTGCCATCCCAAGCAGCTCTTGGTTGGCTTGTCTAATCTGTGCTAGTTCGGCCCTCAGTTCTGCCATCCCAAGCGGCTCTTGGTTGGCTTGTTTAGCGGTAGCTAGCTTAGGGCTCTGCTCCCTTCGAGAGGAGTTGCGATGGGGCCTTGACTGTCCGCTATTCTGAGATTTAGGGCCGTGACTGCCAGGTTTGCGGTTACCTTGCCCTTTGGCGTTGGGGCCCTGTTCCCCCTTGGCTCCAGCTTGTCGAACTTTCCAGTTACCTTTGGGTTGACTCGACCTCTGGTGGCCGGGGTTTGGGTTCGCCCAAGGGGGTCCGCGGTTTGGGGCTTCACCCCCTTCTAGGCCTAAGGACTGACCTTCCTGCTCATATAGGCTGAGGACTCTGGGATCGTCCTCGTGGCAGTCCGTGGGTCGGACGAACATCTCCCACGTTAGTTGTGTAGTGCGACGCATTTCTCTCATAGTATGGGGGCACTGGCGACACGCGAGTGTTACTTGGTTATGGATGCATGGGTGAAGGTTATGGAGGAAGAGAGACTTGAAGTTGTGATCTTCCTCTAGCCCGGGCTCGCTTCTGCCCTGAAAGTATGCCGCGCGGAGCCGACGGTAGTACTCGCGAGGGTGTTCGCTTCATTTCTGTCTGATTAGAATGGCACCCATCGTCGCAGCAGTCTCGTCCTCGTACAACGAGTATTCCTCTTTCAAGTACTTACGTATTTTCTTGTAGTTGTAGAGGACTGACTGTGGTAGGGTCTCAACGAATGCTCGTACGCCACTACCTAAAGTTTTCCAGACTAGTCTGGCCTTTTCATGCGACATAGCCTCTGGCAGGTCCAGGAGGCTACGTTCGATTTCCCGGAAATAATCATTAACGCTTCGGTGTCTATGATTTTCCGGCTCAAAACGCTCTATGTCTTTCGCAAGGACGTCGATTTGGCGGATCCTAGTTTTGCGTTCTGCGACGAGGCGTTTTGATTTTGACCCGTAGGGGTCCTCGCTGTCTTCGCTACTTGAGCTGCTCTCATATCACCTATGTCTGCATTTCAGCTTGTAGGCGGCCTCTCCGTCAGAGGAGTCTGAGGGTATGTAGCGCAGCGTTTTCTGCGGGCTAGAGGCTGCAGCGATATTGAAGCGCGAGGGGGTGTAGTGGGGAGTAAAGTAAAAACTCCCAGCGCCACGAGGTGGTGATCGCGCGGCTTTCACGCGAGTTGAGCTTGAGTGCGGTGTCTGATCTACCATTCTAAGCTCAGGTTCTTCCTTCTCCAGAGCGGAACTCTGTTCTTGGGAGGGTTTGGCCGATCTCTCATCTGAGCGACGTGCTTGCGTCACTTCTTCTCTGAGGCATTCTATTTTCCGCTTTAGTTCATCTTGTGTGGCTCTCAGGCCCATGAGGCTACTCTCCGCGCTTTCTGCTCTCCTTTGAGCTTCGGCCAGTTGTCGTTTTAGTGTTCTTTTCTCTTGTTCGAGGGTCATACACACATGCTCCATTTCCTTATAGTAGATCATGAACAATTTGGGTAGCCCTTCTGGGAGAGTCATAGTACGCTCCTTAAGTTCCCTAACGGCTATGTGTATTTCATCAAAGCGAGCCTTTTGGTCCAGATCACAGAAGTAATTTCTCCTATCCTCCGGGACTTGGCCTAAATCACCTACAACGTCGAAAAGAGAGAGGAGGGGCCCTTCTGCTCACTTGATGGGGAATGCGACATTTTGTTCGAAATGTATTAATTAACTTAAAGGAAATTAATACTAGGTGTTGATTAGGTTAGAATTTAATTCAATCCAAGTTGCTAAATAATTGATTTGTGGTTTCTTAGCTACTTTGTTTTTCACTAATGTTTCACTTGTATTAATTAGCTCAATTAATAATATTAGTTAACAATAATGATTATTATTAATAATATTAATCAAGTACTTGGATTAGATATTACTCTAATGTACTAATCAATTAAACCAGTTTATCAGCTAACTGTGGTTGACAGCTGAATTTCAGTTCTGTGATTAACACACTGTTAATGATTCACCATTAAAGTCACCTGTGTTATACCTTGGCAGTTGATTTTGGGTATACAGCAGTTTACAAGTTATTGTTGAGAAATTCACAAGGTCATTAAACTATTCCTCACACGGGGCACCACTTTAATGTAGGTTGAATTGGGATTAATTAAATTATAAATTATGTAATAATTGATAAATGAATTAATCAATTTATAAATAAAGATCAGTCTCATAAAACCTTAAATTGTTAATCTTAATACTCACCGTGAATGGTTACATTCAAGATTAATGGTAGCTCTGCATTAGATGGGAAACCCAGTTGTATACAAAAGCTAAATTTTGAAGGAAAAAGGAGTTCTAAATAGTTGACCTTGTGAATAAACAACAGGAACAAGTAAAATGTAATTCAATTTGATTAGCTTTTATTTGTCTACTACTCACTAATAATAATCTCACAAAATACATTCAACATCAGGCAAAGGTAATAACAAGACAAAACAATGGAACAATTACGCCTGGACCATAGATTTGAGGGGAAAAGAGAGAGAAAGAGATAGGAAAAGAGAATCCCTTGTGTGCGTGTGTGTGTGTGTATGTATCTGTGGGCAGATGCTAATGACTAGCCACTCTGGCAATGCTTAAACAAAATGGCGGTCAGTGCCTAGGTGTCGTATCACAGGTAACTCAGTGAGGGAGGTACCAAAATGGCGTCGGGCAATATGGCGCCTGCAGGCCTAGTCAAGAACACAAGCCTACCAGCTAGCGTATCACCCTGAGGTAGCTAGCAATAAGTTGCTAAGGAGAATCTGACCACGTTACAACTGGATCCAAACACTGTACTTAACAACAATTTCCAACAGACTATCTAGGCAAAGAACTCAACACGAGAGAGAGGGAGAGAGAGAGAGAGAGAGAGAGAGAGAGAGAGAGAGAGAGAGTGTGTGTGTAATAGGTGTTGGATGGAGAGAACTAGGCCTTGTAGCGGTCCAGCCTCGGAGCTTAAAATAACAAACTTGTCACTGCGCTGCTAATCAGATAGGGAAGCTAGCAATGGAGTTAAGGAAAGATATCATGCAAGATACCCTGTCTAACAAGTTCAAAGAAAAAAACAGAACCAAAACAAACAATAAAAAAAAAACACCTTCCGTGTCTGAGCAGGTATGCTAAACAGCTCAAAGCTTAAACATGACCCTAACAACCATCTGAATAAGCTACAAATTAAAATTTGCCCAAGTGCCTACTCAATGCGATGGAAGTTCATTCTCCGATGTCCGCGCTGAGGGTCGCGGTCCGAGGAGAGGAGGTTAGCGGCGAGTTGCGTCCAACTGCGGCTAACAAAGCAGGGAGATGGAAGCCTAGCTGGCCCACGGTGCTTCGGGAGAAACCTCCGGTGATGCGTCGACGAGAAAAAGGCTGAGAGGAGCGAAGCTGTCCGCAAATGCCTCTTAGCGTGGAAAACTACTTAACTGTAGTTAAACTTTGCAAAGGTTTAGAATCAAAACCACTATATCACTGAAACTTAGCGGGTCGTTCAAAAGTTCGGCTGAAACTAATTTGAACAGGCTGTTCTCAGACAATAGCGGTTAGTCTCAACACTGTAGGCAAGTGTGCCAACAGTCCGTCCGACCACTCCAGTAGCCAGAACATGAGAGGACGAATCGAGGTGCTCTCGATACAGTTAAAGCAGTTCCACTTTACGTCACATCCGGGTGGAGCGCGCAAGGAATTGTGGGATCGTTATAGGGGGCGCTGGCAAGTTACCAACACCCTATACCCCTGTTCGCAGCTGGTGGGGCTAGTGTGCACCTGCTAAGTGCATTCGCATGCTGGTGCGGGCCACCCTTGTGATCATGTGGCATACCCTATACCACTGTTCTCAGTCGGTGGGGCTAGTGTGCGCCCGTTAAATGCGTTCGTGCGCTGGTGCAGGCCACCATAATACCTTGGTGCACTACTAGAGGAGGACTCCAGACTTCAGACTGCCTAGGCCTCTGTGTGGCTATGATGGCTTCCCACTACTGCAGGATTTGCAGGGCCTCAATGAGTTCCAGAGATGGGCACAGGGAGTGTCCAATGTGCCTTGGAGCTGCCCATGTGCTGGAGGACGTGGACAACCCCTGCAGTGCGGCCTGCAACCTTTCCAGGGGGGAAAGACAGCGCTGGGCCAGCCAGGTGGGCGGCCATGTGCGCGAGAGCCTGAGACAGAGGTGACGCTCCCCCGACCAGCCATCCCTCTCCAGTAAGCATAAGCACAAATGCAAGCATTCACGTGACTGGCAGCCAGAATCCCCTGACAGGCCTGCCCAAAGAGAGGCACCCAGACCTGCTAAACACCCTGCCTCAGCTACGGTGATGGAAAGTGGTAATGCGGAGTCACTCCAGATCCTCTTGGTTCTCCCGGCTCTGTCACAGAGGATGGACAGGCTGGAAGGTCAACAGGGCTTGTCATCTACTTCCCTGCCCCCGGGCCAGGGGGATACCCTCTCATCCAGACCTGAGAACGATGGTGAGGAGGATGGGCAAGGCAATGTGGATGTGCTATCCCTCTACACTCCCCACACAGCAATGGACAACACAACAGGTGGGGACGGCCTCGGGGGAGACCTGCATTCTGGCTCTGCAGAACCAGCTGACAGCTCCACGGGGATGGAAGAGGCCCCTGCCAGCTCCCTGGTGTCATGGGTGCTGAGCGCTGCCAAGGTCCTGGGCCTTCAGGTGCCTGCACTGGCCCCAGCTCCTTTGGGAGGAGTTTGGGAGCGCATCTCTCATGCTACCCCACCACCTCCTATACCTGTGGCAGATGATTATGCAGCAATGCTCACGTCAACATGGGATAAGTCATCGCAACGCCCCCGGTTTCATGCAGGCTGCCACCAGCTGGCAACAGCTGGTTACCCGGTTGAGACTGGACTAGGGGACACGCCACCAGTTGAGCCATCAATGGCTGCATTGACATCCCTGGACCTTGCCCGCGTATCCTCCAATCCATGTTGCCTTCATAAGGAGTGCGCCAAGATGGACTGCCTGGCCACTCACTCTTTTAATGCATCGGCACGAGTGGCCCGAATGGGTAACGCTCTAGCCATCACCCTGGCGGCTCTATGGAAGACACTGAGCCCAGACAATCAGGACACCAGGGCCCTGGTGGATGCAGCTCTTTCTTCCCACTCCCAGCTGATGCAAGACATGGGGGACGCTATGGCCTCTGCGGTGCTGTGCCGCAGACAGTTTTGGCTGGCGCAAACCTCCCTGCCGGAAGCCATCAAGCAGGAGCTGCTGAGCCTCCCCGTGGCACCTGGGCATGTCTTTCACCCAGGATCCCAGGAGGTGCTTGATCATGCTGAATGCACTGTGGCATCTAGGGAAGCTGTCCAGCGTGTGTGCTGTAAGTTGGCTTCAACTGCCAGCCGGGTGCCTATGGGTAGGTATAGGCTGCGGCAGCCCACCCAGCCTCCGCCAGCGGGCAATGACCCTGTGGCCCCACAGGACTGGCGATTTCATGCACCCGACCGAAGTATGGCCCCAAATCCCCGACCCAGGGGAAGAAGAGGACTACAGGGGGGCACAGGCAGGGGTGCAGGCTGTGGCAGTGGCAGTGCTTAATTTGTGAAGTGGGAGGTCCCGGAATGCAGGAGGTGGGTGGGTCCGGAGACTCAAAAAAAAAAGATGGGGGGCTGTTTACTATAACTTTACACACACACGCCTATTGCATGACATGTATTGCAACAGCACCAGCTCTCAAATCCTGGACAACAATGGACAATGCTCAGAATGTTCTCCAAACAGGCACTCAAGTTCACTCTCGCTCTCCACAGATACGTTAAAGCAGGGGTCGGGAACCTTTTTGGCTGAGAGAGCCATGAAAGCCACATATTTTCAAATACATTTTCGTGAGAGCCATATATAAAAAGTGACGGTGAATACAATTAAAATGCATTTTTACGTATGACCAACAATTTGAGTGTAATATATTATTTTTCATAATGAAGAGGCTGTTGACATGCCATCTTCCTCCTGTCCCCTGCTGAATATTTTGATGCAAACGTAGCTTGGCATGTTTCAGAGTGCCGCTTTATTTCATTGTTTCATCGATGCAATCTTGTCATTGTATAGGCCTACTGGACACAAAGCAGAACCCTCTCACCCCACAAAGGCGAATTCCTCTGTCCATTCTTGTTGAAATGTACGGTAGCCTACCAGTCACCTTTTTTCCCTTTTTGCCATGTTCTTTGTCAAAAGGCTTTGCTTTGTGGACAGCTAACTGACTTTTTCATTAAATGGAGGTGTACTTCTTGATCTCAATGTGAGCTGATTAATCTGCAAGCCAGATGCAGTCACCAAAAGAGCCACATCTGGTTCCCGAGCCATTGCAGACCCCTGCGTTAAGGCAACAACTGGATCAACAATTAACAAATCAAACACAGGTTACAATATATTGATGGCCATAATAAAACACAGCAGAGTAAAGACTTAATCTTGCTTGTGTATCTGACTGAGATTATAAAGAAAGTAAATAAATAAAACGGTCCTGGCACTTGCACCCACAACGCAGCCCCATAGACCATAGAACGCATTTGAACAATAGACCTACCACGTGTCAACCGACCCGGCAGTGGCCCTGCTTGGCAAAAAATAAAAAATAAAATAATATCAGACATTATGATCTTAGAAAACACTTTAGTGATGAACAGTTAAAGACAGTAATATGTTGTGATATTATGTTATAAAATATTATTTTTTATTAGGCTATATATTAAATTATATATTAAATTTATCTTCTAAAATAACAGACTGTACTCATATCACAACTGGTTTATTTCACCATTGGAGATCAGATCACACAAGACATGAGTTAAATGACTCATTTTAAGGATTTAGGTATTTAAAAGCATAGCCTAGGATTTCAAGCATATTTCAAGTTTAAAAGCAGTGCCAGGCTGGTACACTTGCAGCAGGTGCTGGTGCAGTGTCACTGTGTCCAACATCGTCCATTTTAGGTCATTTAGGATCTGGCTGTCCTGGGACTTTGAAAAATTTTAGTAAGCTTTCTTGTTTTTTTGCCATTTTTTCCACAGCGCAAGCTAACGGCTACAAAAAAACCGGTGTTCTATTGAGCAGAAGTATACACCCCATGCCCCCCCTTCCCCTTTCGCATAGATTTTGTGGATGTCATAGGAGAGAAATCAACAACAGATATCAAAATTAAAACCGAACACTAAACAAATTTTTATTTACTTATTTATTTAATTTATTGTTTGATTTTTTTCCCTTTGTGATGGTCACGGAGGTGATCTGATCCATTTAAATAGTTGCCAGAACACCGAATGAAATGAAAATAGCTGCCGGATCTGACGACGGAGGTTACGGATCTTGTTCCATCATGTTCCAGCTCAAATTAAGCCCTGGGCAGCAGTCCTGCATAGGAGTCTTGGGTCACCCGTCGATTGTCCTTCCCAGCTGTCATGGACCTCCTGGGAGGGGATTGCGCCAGACCCTTGGGTCATGGCTACAATGGCTCGCAGCTACCGATTGCAATTTCGACGGCAACCCCCTATGTTTTCAGGGGTCAGGGTAACATCCGTAAAAGACCCAGCTTTGATGTCCGTACTCATCAAGGAGGTTCAAGAGCTACTTCTAAAAGGGGCCATCTCAGAAGTACTGCCCAGCACACAGCTCACTGGGTTCTACTCCAAGTATTTTATTGTTCCCAAAAAAGATGGTGGTCATCAACCTGTTCTCGACCTCAGGCCCTTAAACCGATATCTCAAGATGCTGCCTTTCAAGATAGTCCACACAAGAGTAGTGATTCAGTCCATCCGGCAGGGGGAGTGGCTCACATCTCTGGACGTAAAGGACATGTATTTCCACATCCCAATCTGCCCAGAACACAGGCCCTTCCTGCGCTTCACCTTCCAGGGCAGGGTGTTCCAGTTCCAGGTCCTTCCTTTTGGCCTTTCCCTGGCCCCAAGGGTTTTTACTCGCATGGTGTCAGCCGTGCTCTCCCCCCTCCAGGCTCAAGGTCTAAAAATCCTACCCTACCTGGACGATTGGCTCATCTGCGCCCCCTCTCAAGAGCAGGTAGTGTGCGACACAGACACAGTTCTGGCCCACATCCAATCCTTGGGCTTCACTGTCAACCACAAGAAGAGCAACCTGCAACCCACCAACAGGTGGAATTCCTTGGCATCTTCCTCGACTCAGTCGGCATGACGGCGTCTCTCACTCCACAGAGAGTGGACAGCTTTATCGAAATGCTGAAGTATTTCTGCTTGGGCAGTCTTGTTACGGCTCACAGAGTCCAGAAGCTGCTGAGTTTGATGGCCGCAGCAGTAATTCCTCTAGGCCTGCTAAGGACACGCCCCCTGCAGTGCTGGTTCAACGCTTTCCAACTCCACCCAAAAGACGACAGGAAGGTGAGGCTGCGTGTGTCTCAGGCTTGCATCCAAGCTCTATGTCCTTGGAGGGACTGGGAGTTCCTGCTCCGAGGTGTCCCACTGGGGGGCCATCCCCACAGAAGACAGGTCATCTTGATAGATGCGTCCCTGACATGCTGGGGAGCTGTCTGGGAAGGACGGTCGGTGAGGGGCATGTGGCAACCCCCATGGATGCTGGAGCACATAAACATCCTTGAACTGAAAGCAATCCATCTTGCTCTTCAAAGATTCCTGCCGGTGTTGCAATACCAACATGTTCTTGTGAGAACAGACAGCACCTTGGTGGTGTATCATGTGAATCAACAAGGGGGCACGAGGTCTCGGCAGTGCCTCCAGGTGGCGGAGGAGTTGCTGACATGGGCATGGCCACGACTCTCTTCACTGAGGGCAGTGCACATCCCGAGTGTGGAGAACAGAGCGGCTGACATTCTCTTCAGGACAGGGCCACTCCCGGGAGAATGAAGACTGAACACAGACGTCATCAGCCAGATCTGGATGCGGTACGGTGTTGCACAAGTGGATCTCTTTGCATCAGCAGAGACAACACACTGCCCGGAAAGGTACTCCCTCATGGGGCAGGGGGGCAGTCTGGGCCTGGATGCTCTGTCACAAGAATGGCCAACAAGCTTGCTGTCTGCTTTTCCTCCACTCCCTCTCATAGCTCAGGTCCTCCAGAGGATCAGAGAGGGCCATCACTCAGTCCTGCTGGTTGCTCCATGGTGGCCGTCGAGGCCTTGGTTCCCGGACCTGCTCTGGCTGCTGCAGGGTCAGCCATGGCAGTTACCATGCAGAGTGGATCTTCTGTCACAGGCGGATAGGCGGATCTGGTATCCGAACCCAGGTGCCCTACGTCTATGGGTTTGGCCCCTGCAGAGTCCATCACTGAGCGGCTAGACGAGTCTGTTCAAGAGACACTCAATAACGCCAGGGCTCCATCTACTAGAGCTTGCTATGCACTCAGATGGAGGATCTTTTCAGATTGGTGTGCTGGCATGGGTCTTGAGCCAGCAGCTTGCCAGATAACAGACCCCTGGGTAGGCATCCTTTGATTGGCCAGTTCTTGAAGGGAGCCTGCTGGTTGCGTCCAGGTCGCACCTTGCGGGCACCAAGCTGGGATCTGCCCACAGTCTTAACATCGCTCACTGAAGGTCCGTATGAGCCTATTTTCAGATGCAGATTTGCGATCTTTGTCCTTTAAGACTGCTTTTCTCTTGGCACTCTGTTCAGCAAAGCAGGTCAGAGAGCTGTGTGCTCTCTCCATTAGCAACAGCTGTCTAAGGTGGCAGGCAGGAGGCACTGGCGTGTCGCTTTGGCCAAATCCAGCTTTTCTGCCAAAGGTTCTTAATCAGCAGTCCATCAACCAGGTTCTGGAGGTGTCCCAATTCCAGCCTTCCTCTGCCTCGCAGGCAGAGCAGGACAAGTTGCTCACTTTGTGCCCAGTCAGGGCCTTGAGGGCGTATCTGGCCCATACACAGTCCTTGAGGAGAATGCACTCTCAACTGTTTGTCTGTTATGGAGCGGCTAAGCGTGGGCTGCCGCTTTCCAAACAGAGGCTGTCTCATTGGCTGGTGGAGGTTATTTCCCACGCTTATATGGCTCAGGGGATACCGGTCCCTTTGGGTATGAGGGCTCACTCTACCAGAAGTGTAGCTACGTCTTGGGCTGCCCTTAGGGGTGTGGCAGCAGGCGATATCTGTGCAACGGCTTCATGGGCTACACCATGCACTTTTACCAGATTTTACAGGATGGATGTAACTCACCCAGCTCCGGTCGGTGATGCCACCCTCATGTCCGCAACTGAGCGAGGTTCTAATGATTAATTCTGGGTTCCTCGCAACTCTTTTGGTATGTGTCATCCCTTTTTTTAGACCATAGTGACAGTCAGAGCGAGGTCGAAACAGATCGTAAGTTATGAAGGTAACTATGGATCTGTGAGACCAAGGGATGACCGTCACTATCCTTGTTGCTCAGACCATCCGGAGGCGCTCAAGGTAGGAGACTGAACCGGGAGCAATCTCTGCTATTTACAGTATAACGTGAGTCGTTCTGCTTCCGGAGGTCATGGACATGACTTTGTTGACATATGGTCTTGGTGATAGGCAGAACGAAGGTGATCATTCCTTTTTTTAGACTGTAGTAGCGAAGCTGCGTGAGAGCAGGCCGAGAGGTTGCGCGGGAGCGAAGCTGCGCGAGAGCGGGCCGAGAGGTTGCGCGGGAGCGAAGCTGCGCGAGAGCGGGCCGAGAGGTTGCGCGGGAGCGAAGCTGCGCGAGAGCGGGCCGAGAGGTTGCGCGGGAGCGAAGCTGCGCGGGAGCAGGCCGAGAGGTAGCGCGGGAACGGGCCGCGTAATAACAACAAACGCAATGCCCCCGAAGAAAGCTCCTATGGTCGAGGAGATAGATGATATTAAAAAATCCCTCGACTTTCTGGGGGAAGAAATCTCTGCTGTCAGGATGCAGCAGAAGACCATCCTGGACCTGGTAGAAGAGGTCAAAGCTCTGAGGCTGCAGAATTCAGAGAAGGCAAAGAGGATCGCCATTCTCGAGAACCGAGTGGAGGAGCTGGAGCAGTACACCCGGATGAATGACATCATTGTGACCGGACTGCAAATTCAACCCCGCTCATATGCTGGAGCAGTGGCGAGAAGAGATGGAGAGGAACTGAACGAGGAGGATGCTAACTCTGTGGAGCAACAGGTGTTAGCATTCCTGCACTCCAAGGGGATTGAGGTAAAAAGCAATAACATTGAAGCATGTCACCCTCTCCCACGGAGAAGCAACACAGGCAAACCAGCTGTAATAATGAGATTTGCCAACAGAAAGCATAAGATGCAATTGTTAAAACAAGGGAAGAAACTGAAAGGCTCAGATGTGTTTTTAAATGAGCACTTAACCAAAAAAAATGCAGACATTGCAAAAAAGGCGAGACTCCTAAGGAAACAGGGGAAAATCCAAAACACTTGGACACAAAACTGCAAGATTTTCATCAAGTTGAAGGGATCTCCAGAAGAGGCCAAGATCTTGGTCATCCGAGATATTGGGGAACTGGACAAATTCTGAGGGAGCCAAATAAAGCAATTTACAATCATGACACAAGGACTGGACACTGGACACTGGACACAAAAACTGGACACTTTCCTTTATACTGAGCACAAAATACAAGATATGGAAAATAATATTGATCCGGAAAATAATCTTTTCAGCAACATCAATATCAGCTGCCAGTATTACACTGAATATCAATACAATGCAAAGATCAGAGACGGAAATAAGATATCAATTATTCATTTCAATATCAGAAGTATGTATGCCAATTTCCATAAAATGAAGGAATATCTCAGTCAGTTCAATACTCCATTCAATATAATAGCCATATCAGAAACTTGGATCAACGATGAGATGGGAGTAGATTTTGAGCTGAATGGGTATGAATTAAATTATATCAATAGAAAGAACAAAAGAGGAGGGGGAGTGGCAATATATGTTGATAATAGTTTGGAATATAAAATTAATAATAAAAGGACGGTAGCTGTTGATGATTGGATGGAGTGTATTACAATAGAAATATGCTGTGAAAAAATGAAAAATATAATGGTGAGCTGTATATACAGATCTCCTGGATCAAGCATAGAAGTTTTTATAGATTGGATGGAAAGTATGTTTATAAAATCAACTCAGAAGGTCATGTACATCTGTGGTGATTTTAACATCGACCTCTTAAATCATAAGAAACACAAAATGACAGAAGAGTTCATTAATTCAATGTTCAGTATGGGACTGTACCCAACTATTACCAGACCAAGCAGGATCACTTCTCACAGCACCACTTTAATAGATAATATATTTACTAATATCCTGGAAAATAATATAGAGACCGGTCTACTATTAACAGACATCAGTGACCACCTACCTATTTTTAATGTATATTACTGTAATTATAGCAAGAAAAAGGATACTAAAAATTATAAATATATAAGAATGAAAACTGAAGAAACCATGATTGCACTAAAAAATGACTTAATAATACAGGACTGGAATGTAGTTTATAAAGAAAAAGATGTTGATAAAGCATATGAGGAATTTTTAATAATATTCAATGAACTATATAATAAAAATTGTCCTATAAAGAAATAAAGTAATATACATAAATATACAAATAGTCCGTGGGTCACCAAGGGGCTACAAAATGCCTGCAAAAAGAAAAATATATTATACAGACAATTCTTAAAGCATCGAACTGTAGAGGCAGAGGAAAAATATAAAAAATATAAAAATAAATTAACTAATATTATGAGGATATGTAAGAAAGACTATTATAATAAATTAGTGGAGAAAAATAAAAACAATATTAAAGGTATATGGACTGTATTAAATGGTATTGTGAGAAATGGATCCAAAACTACAAATTACCCGGAGTACTACACTGAAAATGATAAGACCATAAATAATATGGAGGATGTGGTGAATGGTTTTAATCAATTCTTTGTAAATGTGGGACCAGATTTAGCAGCAAAAATAAAGGAGCCTGAGACAACACAATGTGGGAACATAGAAGATATGGGGGACAGAAATCCAAGTACAATTTTTCTAACTGCAACTGATGAGGAAGAAATTATCCAAATTGTAAGAAAATGTAAAAACAAAACTTCTGCAGACTGGAATGATATAGACATGTTAACAGTAAAGACAGTTATTGAGGGAATTGTGAAACCACTCACCCACATCTGCAATTTATCTTTTCAATCAGGTACATTTCCAGACAAAATGAAAATTGCAAAAGTGATACCATTGTTTAAAACTGGAGATAGACACCATTTCACAAACTACAGGCCTGTTTCTTTACTCCCCCAATTCTCCAAAATACTTGAAAAACTTTTTTCAGATAGATTGGACAAATTCATTGAAAAACACAACCTCCTTACAGACAGTCAATATGGATTCAGAACGGACAGATCAACATCGATGGCACTAATGGAACTAATAGAGGAAATCACAAAATGTATAGACAATAAAAAAATAGCAATTGGAGTATTTGTGGACCTAAAAAAAGCATTCGATACTATTGATCATAGTATATTATTAAGTAAACTAGAAAAGTGCGGTGTTAGGGGAGTTGGGTGGAGTTGGCTGTCGAGCTATCTAAGAAACAGGCAACAGTTTGTGCAGATAGGTGACCATAAATCTGATTTCATGAACATTACATGCGGGGTACCACAGGGTCAATATTAGGTCCGAAATTATTCATAATATACATCAATGACATATGTACAATTTCGCAAAAACTGAAATTTGTTTTGTTTGCAGATGACACCAATATTTTTTGTTCCGGTGGGAATTTGCAGCAGACTTTAGAGATAATCACAACTGAAATAAATAAACTAAAACTATGGTTTGACAAAAATAAATTATCATTAAATCTAAGCAAAACAAAGATTATGTTGTTTGGGAGACATAAAATAGATTGTAATGTAGAATTGATAATAGACAATACTAAGATAGAAATGGTACAGGAAATTAAATTTCTTGGTGTGATTTTGGATCCTAAAGTCTGCTGGAAACCTCATGTAGGATACGTACGAGCAAAACTGGCAAAGTGCTTGGCAATTCTGTGGAAAACAAAATATATTCTTGATTGTAAATCTTTGCATACTCTATATTACTCATTATTTTTGCCATATCTGACTTATTGTGTCGAAGTCTGGGGAAACACCTACAAAACCACTCTGCAGCCAATATGTACAATACAGAAAAGAGCAATAAGGACAATAAACAAAACAGGATACAGAGATCACACAAACTCACTATTCATAAAATCACACATGTTGAAATTTATGGATCTGGTCAAATTCAGAACAGCACAAATAATGTACAAAGTAAGAAATAATCTATTGCCAAAAAATATACAAGGAATGTTTAGTGAGAGAGAGGGGGGATATAATCTAAGGGGAGACCTAAATTTTAAAAAACCAAAGGTTCGAACAAATATGAAAAGCATGTGCGTATCGAGCTGTGGGGTGACTTTATGGAACAGACTGGAGACAGAAATAAAACAAAGTGCAAATATAAATCTGTTTAAAAAAAGGTACAAAAAATATTTTTAAACAAGTATATTGCAGAGGAATTATGTTAATGGAGGATGATAAGGGATACATAGAATAGGGTTGATTGTTATATTAGAACTAGCTTAGTATATGGTATATATTTATTTATGGGGATAGATATCTTCATATTTACAGGGATAAGTATGTAGTAGATATTTTTTTTGTAATTATATATTTATATAGATATTTATGAAGTGTATGTGTTTGTATGTATATGTGTGTGTATATATATATATAATGTGTGTATATGTATGTATGTGTATATATGTATGTATGTGTTTGTGTATATGTGTGTGTGTGTATATAGATAGATAGATAGATAGATAGATAGATAGATAGATAGATATATGTGTGTGTGTATGTATATGTGTATATGTATATATATGTATATGGATATGGTATGTAGTATATATTTACTTTTGTAATTATATATTTATATGGATATTCATGAAGTGTATATATGGTATATATTTTTAGAGGTGTATTAATGTAGTTTGGATTTCGGGGTAGTTAAAAAGGGGTGGGAAATTAAAAAAAGTATTGTACTTCTTCCCACTCCTTTTTCGAACAATGTGCGGTGTATTGTAATGTATTAGCTCTTTATGTTATTTTATTTATTCTTTTTTTGTCACTTTTTTCATTTTCTTTCTTTTGTATGTACAAATAGTTACATACATTTTTATACATGTTCGAAATAAATAAATTAGTTCATTCATTCATTAGTGACGGTCATCCCTCGGTCTCACAGATTCATAGTTACCTTCGTAACTTACTATATATATATATATATATGTACGTACCCATACCTACATATATACACTTATATTATCAATAGAATGTTATTGTAATTCCTCCTCCCTATACCTCATAAAGTTCTGTTCCTTATACCTTTTTTTGAACTGGTTTATAGTTGTACATTTCATGAGCTCCACATTCAAACTGTTCCATAGCTTTACTCCACAAATAGAGATACTGAACATTTTTAACATTGTCCTAGCACTGTGAATTTTACATTTCAATTTCCCCCTAAAATTATAGCCCCCCTCTCTATCCGAGAACATTGTTTGGATATTCCTTAATTTGTACATTATTAAGGTAGTTTTATATTCTATAATATCCCTGAATTTTAAACATTTTGAATTTAAGAATAGTGAATTAGTATGATCTCGGTAACCAGCACTATGAATTATTCTTATAGCTCTTTTTTTAAGTGTAGTTATTGGATGAAGTGAATATTTATACATATTTCCCCACACCACTGAGCAGTAATTTAAGTACGGTAAAACCAGGGAACAATAAAGAATGTGGAGTGAATTATAGTCCAGGATGTGCTTAACTATACTCAACACAGATATGCTTCTTGATAGTTTAATTAGTATGTATTTTATATGTGATTTCCAAGTAATTCTATCATCTATTATTACCCCAAGAAATTTATTATTAGAAGCTCTTTCAATATCAACACCATTTACCTGTACATTTATTGCCTTATTTATTTTATAATTATTAAATAACATGATTTTTGTTTTAGACAGATTTAATGATAATTTATTTCGATCAAACCAACTTTTTAACCTGCACAATTCTGAAGAGATTATGTTTTCTAACTCATGTAAATTTGTTCCAGAACAAAACATATTTGTGTCATCTGCAAATAATACCATCTTAAATATCTTTGATATGGGGGCGCCAGTGCGCACACATGGAGTAGATGTGTTTTTCGTGAGCTCCTGCCAAGTGCAACGTTTATTTTTATATAAAGCACAGTGTAACGAATATTTTGCAAAATACTGTTCATGCCACACTTTTAAAAGTTTAAGTTGACCTTTGCATCGTATCCTGCCTGAAAATGACTGATGCTCGAACAAGACCTGAGGCTTCGAAGACTACTAGCACTACCCGCTCAAAGCCAGACTCTCCAAAAAGCATGGCTAAAGGTAACGGTGAAGCGACTAGCATCGAGGCAGACACACTGAGTGCCACTAAATTCACGGATGCCCTACAAGCTTTAAAAGCAGATATATGTGGCAAAATTTATTCTAAAGTGGACTTGCTATCCAGCAATTTCTGTACCGAAATCACAGCTGTTAAAGAGGAGCTTAAAAACTCCTTGTTGGGCTTGCAAGCTACAGTGGATAAGCATAGCGCCACTATTCACGATCTGGCGTGCTTTGCCACAACACACAGTGACACTGTTGCTAGTATGGAGTCCAAACTTAGCGAGTTATCCGCAGAAGTGTGTGCACTAAAAACAAAATGCAATGATCTGGAGGGCAGGCAGAGAAGACACAATCTTCGCATACTAGGCATACCTGAGGGAGATGAAGGGTCCAGTCCTACTGAATTCATTGCTCAACTACTTCAGGATATGCTGGAATTGGAGGAGAAGCCCTTGCTGGACGGGTCGCATTGTTCTCTCCGTTCAAAGCCGAAGAAAGGGAAGCCACCGCGAGCATTTGTCATCAGAGTCCATTACTACCATGTCCGTGACCAGATTCTCCGACGAGCAGCTGAGGCTTCTCCATTATCACACAAGGGTAGCAGGCTGTCCATCTTTCCTGACTTCACGGCGGAGGTCGCAAAGAAACGTGCAGCATTCATGTCGGTAAAGAAGATTCTGCATGAGCACCCTTCAATCAAATTCGGACTTTTCTTCCCGACTGAACTGAAAATAATGATGCCTTCAGGTGATGTTCACAAATTCACTGATCTGAGCGCAGCAATGGCCTTTGTCAACGCCGCAGTACGTGAACCAGCAGAGTAGAATAAGATTGCGGTAGGCTATGCTTTTACCAGAGACAGTTGATGTTCTAAAGTTCTAAAAGTGTCAATCAGCTAGCCTAATCTTCCATTCAAGTAGCTCTAATCAATGCTAGTTCTGCGAGCATTCTTTATTTTTTTAGTTATGTTTATTATCGGTAATGTGAATTAAAAATATTGTGCCTTTTATGACCTTTATATTTGATACATTTATAGCGCTTGGCCCAGTGGGCGAGTAGTGAGTTTAGTTTAAGGTGATAGATGTTAGCCTTTAGGGAGAGTAGGCGCGCGCGTCATGGTCAGGATGACGCTTCAGCTGTTTGTGGTTTGTCTCTTTGTCTGCATGTTTTACCAGTCGTTTTGTTTTTTAGGTTTTTTTTTTTATTGTGTAGGGGCCTTCTAATATATACAAAGGTAGCTTCTGACAGTCCTGTGAGGGTTCATTTGTTAGTCTACTGTATCATACATTTGCTGCTTTATCTTGATATAATATGATCTCACAAAGCAGTCCTAACCCCACTCCCCAATTTAGTGGACACACACTCAAATTTACTAGCTGGAACGTAAAGGGACTGAACCAACCTGTCAAGAAGTTCTGCAAAGTTCTGCAAAGTTCTTCACTGCCTTCAAAGTATAGGGACTCATATTGCTTTGCTACAAGAAACGCACCTGAAAACAGACAATCACTTTGTTGCATAAACGGTGGGTTGGTCAGATGTATCACTCACACCAGGCACGTGCACACATAGGGCTTTAGGGGTGCTTGAGCCCCTGCCCTTTTTGCCTTGAATTAAATGTTGCCCTTTTAAAATAATAATAATAATAATAATTAAAGCCGCAAGCGGCCTCGACGGGCCCTCGCGCCAGCGGCCAAGGGGGGCGGGGGCATGCGTTCCCGCAAAATACCTTCCACAGGTTCTTCGGCAAGAGACATTACTCCCACAATGGCGACAAAGCACAGAATTGGACACATGGCAACAACAGGGTCTCGCACTGAACGGTGCTCGGGCCCTAATAATAATAATAATAATAATAATCCTTCAAAAACAATAGGGTCTCGCAGTGTACGGTGCTCGGGCCCTAATAATAATAATAATAACTAGAAACTATATGCCAAGCAGGCACCGTAATGCGAGAGGCAAAAATCACAACACGTTAGGGGGCGCTATAGAGGCCCTGAGGCCCGCCTGGATCTGGGCTTCTGGTTCTCAGTAGCGGTGGCAGTCTAAGAAAAAGGAGCCAAAGTTCGTGCGTTGTCGACCATGGCAAGCGCCCCAGTAAGGGTCTTGTAAAGAGTTTGCTTGCCAAGGTTGACAAATCAGAAGCTGCAATATCATTTTTGCCATAACCAGCACCCCCAGGGGCGAAAGTGCACAAAATTTGGCCTATATGTCAGGTGAGCTATGAAGAGTTTGTGTATGAAGTTTGATGACAATTGAGTAAATAGAAGATGAGATATAGATTTTTGAAGAATAAATTTTTTGGTTTTTCCCATGTCAGTAGGTGGCGCTATGCTGTACATGAGCGATTAAGAGTTGGAAAAATAAGTGTCTACAACAGCAACGTACTATCACAAGGTAGTGGTGTGAAGGAAAAGCATTATGGAATTATTAACCAAAAACCCGTTATGGAGCAAATGCGTCGGCCAAAAACAGCGCCCCCCATGGACGAAAATTCCCAAAATGTGGTATACATGACATGGGAGGTAGTAAGAGGGTGGCCGTGAAGTTTGACCAAATTTGAGGAAAGATTGGATTTTTCGCCCAAAAATAGCGCCCCCAGTGGCAAAAGTGCACAAAATTTGGCGTATATGTAAGGAGCGCTATGAAGAGTTTGCGTATGAAGTTTGATGACAATTGAGTAAATAGAAGATGAGATATAGATTTTTGAAGAATAAATTTTTTGGTTTTTCCCATGTCAGTAGGTGGCGCTATGCTGTACATGAGCGATTATGAGTTGGAAAAATAAGTGTCTACAACAGCAACGTACTATCACAAGGTAGTGGTGTGAAGGAAAAGCATTATGGAATTATTAACCAAAAACCCGTTTTGGAGCAATTGCGTCGGCCAAAAACAGCACCCCCCATGGACGAAAATTTCCAAAATGTGGTATACATGACATGGGAGGTAGAAAGAGGGTGGCCGTGAAGTTTGACCAAATTTGAGGAAAGATTGGAATTTTTGCCCAAAAATAGCGCCCCCAGTGGCGAAATATCACAGAAATTGGGTAACATGTCAGAAGCCCAATGAGTGATTTGCATGTGAAGTGTGAGCAGTTTTGAGCAATCAGAAGATTTGTTATGAATTTTTAAGCATGTAAAATTTTGCATTGAAAATTGATTGACGTATAACTTCTGAACGGTTAATCCAACGTGAAACTTATTTAGTAACTTTTGTCAGCCATGTCTGTAGATGATGTGTATCAATTTTGGTGACATTCCTATGAACGGTCTAGGAGGAGTTGCGCCGTCTTCGAGGCCATGCATTTCGCACAAAAGTGAAATTACCTCACTTCCTGTTGGGCGTGGCTAATGCATTGGCATTACATTTTTGTCCGGCCTAGTGAGATACATAAGCCTACCAAATGGCATGCCACTACTACAAACTACATGGCACCCAGGCACCTTAATGCGGGAGGCCAAAATCACAACGACTTAGGGGGCGCTATGGAGGCCCTGAGGCCCGGCCAAGTTTGGGCTTCTGGTTCTGAGTAGCGGTGGCAATTCTCGGAACTGGTGCCAAATTTCGTGCGTTTTCGCCCATGGCAAGTGCCCCGAAAATGGCCCAACAGCGGAGAAAAATAAAGAAGAAGAAGAAGACGGAAGAAGAAGAAGAAGAAGAAGAAGACGGAAGAATAAGAATAATTAAAGCCGCAAGCGGCCTCGACGGGCCCTCGCGCCAGCGGCCAAGGGGGGCGGGGGCATGCGTCCCTGCGAAAAACCTTCCACAGCTTCTTCGGCAAGAGACATTACTCCCACAATGGCGACAAAGCACAGAATTGGACACAAGGTAACAATAGGGTCTCGCACTGTACGGTGCTCGGGGGGCGCTATAGAGGCCCTGAGGCCCGCCTGGATCAGGGCTTCTGGTTCTCAGTAGCGGTGGCAGTCTAAGAAAAAGGAGCCAAATTTCGTGCGTTGTCGACCATGGCAAGCGCCCCAATAAGGGTCTTGTAAAGAGTTTGCTTGCCAAGTTTGACAAATCAGAAGCTGCAATATCATTTTTGCCATAACCAGCACCCCCAGGGGCGAAAGTGCACAAAATTTGGCGTATATGTCTGGTGAGCTATGAAGAGTTTGCGTATGAAGTTTGATGACAATTGAGTAAATAGAAGATGAGATATAGATTTTTGAAGAATACATTTTTTGGTTTTTCCCATGTCAGTAGGTGGCGCTATGCTGTACATGAGCGATGATGAGTTGGAAAAATAAGTGTCTACAACAGCAACGTACTATCACAAGGTAGTGGTGTGAAGGAAAAGCATTATGGAATTATTTACCAAAAACCCGTTTTGGAGCAATTGCGTTGGCCAAAAACAGCGCCCCCCATGGACGAAAATTTCCAAAATGTGGTATACATGACATGGGAGGTAGTAAGAGGATGGCCGTGAAGTTTGACCAAATTTGAGAAAAGATTGGAATTTTTGCCCAAAAATAGCGCCCCCAGTGGCGAAATATCACAGAAATTGGGTAACATGTCAGAAGCCCAATGAGTGATTTGCGTGTGAAGTATGAGCAGTTTTGAGCAATCAGAAGATTTGTTATGAATTTTTAAGCATGTAAAATTTTGCATCGAAAATTGATTGACGTGTAACTTCTGAACGGTTAATCCTACGTGAAACGTATTTAGTAACTTTTGTCAGCCATCTCTGTAGATGATGTGTATCAATTGTGGTGACATTCCTATGAACGGTCTCCTGTTAGACATCTATTAGTCTGTATGTAACGCTACAACACTTGCTCCCGACTGCCTACCCATTCCCCACAAGTCATGTGTGTTAAAGGCAACCAAAACAACATACTCCTGGTGCCTCATGATTGTAAACACCTCTCCTGCAACTGCTACAGCGCAATGAGCGCCCCCAGTGGTGAAAGTTCACCAAATTTGGTACACATGTCAAGGGACCTATGAAGAGTTGTTGTGTCAAGTTTGATCAAGTTTGACCAATCAGAAGCCGAGATATAAATTGTTGCCTGAAAACAGCGCCCCCAGTGGCAAAAGGTCACAAAATTTGGGAGATATGTCAGGTGACCTGTTAAGAGTGTGCGTATCAAGTTTGATCAAGATTGACTAAATAGAAGATGAGATATTGATTTTTGAAGAATAAATGTTTTGGTTTTTCCCATGTCAGTAGGTGGCGCTATGCTGTACATGAGCGATTATGAGTTGGAAAAACAAGTGTCTACAACAGCAACGTACTATCACAAGGTAGTGGTGTGAAGGAAAAGCATTATGGAAGTATTTACCAAAAACCCGTTTTGGAGCAATTGCGTCGGCCAAAAACAGCGCCCCCCATGGACGAAAATTCCCAAAATGTGGTATACATGACATGGGAGGTAGTAAGAGGGTGGCCGTGAAGTTTGACCAAATTTGAGGAAAGATTGGATTTTTTGCCCAAAAATAGCGCCCCCAGTGGCGAAATATCACAGAAATTGGGTAACATGTCAGACGCCCAATGAGTGATTTGCGTATGAAGTATGAGCAGTTTTGAGCAATTAGAAGATTTGTTATGAATTTTTAAGCATGTAAAATTTTGCATTGAAAATTGACTGACGTATAACTTCTGAACGGCTTATCCTACATGAAACGTATTTAGGAACTTTTGTCAGCCATGTCTGTAGATGAAGTCTATCAATTTTGGTGACATTCCTATGAACGGCCTAGGAGGAGTTGCGCCGTCTTCGTGGCCATGCATTTCGCACAAAAGTGAAATTACCTCACTTCCTGTTGGGCGTGGCTAATGCATTGGCATTAGATTTTTGTCCGGCTTAGTGAGATACATATGCGTACCAAATGGCATGCCACTACTACAAACTACATGGCAACCAGGCACCTTTATGCGGGAGGCCAAAATCACAACGACTTAGGGGGCGCTATAGAGGCCTTGAGGCCCGCCTGGAACTGGGCTTCTGGTTCTCAGTAGCGGTGACAGTCTAAGAAAAAGGAGCCAAATTTCGTGCGTTGTCGACCATGGCAAGCGCCCCAATAAGGGTCTTGTAAAGAGTTTGCTTGCCAAGTTTGACAAATCAGAAGCTGCAATATCATTTTTGCCATAACCAGCACCCCCAGGGGCGAAAGTGCACAAAATTTGGCGTATATGTCAGGTGAGCTATGAAGAGTTTGCGTATGAAGTTTGATGACAATTGAGTAAATAGAAGATGAGATATAGATTTTTGAAGAATAAATTTTTTGGTTTTTCCCATGTCAGTAGGTGGTGCTATGCTGTACATGAGCGATTATGAGTTGGAAAAATAAGTGTCTACAACAGCAACGTATAATCACAAGGTAGTGGTGTGAAGGGAAAGCATTATGGAATTATTAACCAAAAACCCGTTTTGGAGCAATTGCGTCGGCCAAAAACAGCGCCCCCCATGGACGAAAATTCCCAAAATGTGGTACACATGACATGGGAGGTAGTAAGAGGGTGGCCGTGAAGTTTGACCAAATTTGAGGAAAGATTGGATTTTTTGCCCAAAAATAGCGCCCCCAGTGGCGAAATATCTCAGAAATTGGGGAACATGTCAGAAGCCCAATGAGTGATTTGCGTGTGATGTATGAGCAGTTTTGAGCAATCAGAAGATTTGTTATGAATTTTTAAGCATGTAAAATTTTGCATCGAAAATTGATTGACGTATAACTTCTGAACGGTTGATCCTACGTGAAACATATTTAGTAACTTTTGTCAGCAATGTCTGTAGATGATGTGTATCAAGTTTGGTGACATTCCTATGAACGGTCTAGGAGGAGTTGCGCCGTCTTCGTGGCCATGCATTTCGCACAAAAGTGAAATTACCTCACTTCCTGTTGGGCGTGGCTAATGCATTGGCATTACATTTTTGTCCGGCTTAGTGAGATACATATGCGTACCAAATGGCATGCCACTACTACAAACTACATGGCACCCAGGCACCTTAATGCGGGAGGCCAAAATCACAATGACTTAGGGGGCGCTATAGAGGCCCGGAGCCCCGGCCAAGTTTGGGCTTCTGGTTCTGAGTAGCAGTGGCAATTCTCGGAACTGGTGCCAAATTTCGTGCGTTTTCGCCCATGGCAAGCGCCCCGAAAATGGCCCAACAGCGGAGAAAAATAAAGAAGAAGAAGAAGATGGAAGAAGAAGAAGAAGAAGAAGACGGAAGAATAATAATAATAGTGAACTCTTACAAGAACAATAGGGCCTTCGCCCATAGGGCTTGGGCCCTAATAATAGTGAACTCTTACAAGAACAATAGGGCCTTCGCCCATAGGGCTCGGGCCCTAATAATAATAATAATAATTAAAGCCGCAAGCGGCCTCGACGGGCCCTCGCGCCAGCGGCCAAGGGGGGCGGGGGCATGCGTCCCCTCGAAAAACCTTCCACAGCTTCTTCGGCAAGAGAAATTACACCCACAGTGGCGTAAATAGAAGATGAGATATAGTTTTTTGAAGAATAAATTTTTTGGTTTTTCCCATGTCAGTAGGTGGCGCTATGCTGTACATGAGCGATTATGAGTTGGAAAAATAAGTGTCTACAACAGCAATGTACTATCACAAGGTAGTGGTGTGAAGGAAAAGCATTATGGAATTATTTACCAAAAACCCGTTTTGGAGCAATTGCGTCGGCCAAAAACAGCGCCCCCCATGGACGAAAATTCCCAAAATGTGGTATACATGACATGGGAGGTAGTAAGAGGGTGGCCGTGAAGTTTGACCAAATTTGAGGAAAGATTGGAATTTTTGCCCAAAAATAGCGCCCCCAGTGGCGAAACATCACAGAAATTGGGTAACATGTCAGAACCCCAATGAGTGATTTGCGTGTGAAGTATGAGCAGTTTTGAGCAATTAGAAGATTTGTTATGAATTTTTAAGCATGTAAAATTCTGCATTGAAAATTGATTGACGTATAACTTCTGAACGGTTTACCCTACGTGAAACGTATGTAGCAACTTTTGTCAGCCATGTCTGTAGATGATGTGTATCAATTTTGGTGACGTTCCTATGAACGGTCTAGGAGGAGTTGCGCCGTCTTCGTGGCCATGCATTTCGCACAAAAGTGAAATTACCTCACTTACTGTTGGGCGTGGCTAATGCATTGGCATTACATTTTTGTCCGGCTTAGTGAGATACATATGCCTACCAAAGGGCATGCCACTACTACAAACTACATGGCAACCAGGCACCTTAATGCGAGAGGCAAAAATCACAACACGTTAGGGGGCGCTATAGAGGCCCTGAGGCCCGCCTGGATCTGGGCTTCTGGTTTTCAGTAGCGGTGGCAGTCCAAGGAAAAGGGGCAAAATTTCGAGCGTTGTCGACCATGGCAAGCGCCCCAATAAGGGTCTTGTAAAGAGTTTGCTTGCCAAGTTTGACAAATCAGAAGCTGCAATATCATTTTTGCCATAACCAGCACCCCCAGTGGCGAAAGTGCACAAAATTTGGCGTATATGTCAGGTGAGCTATGAAGAGTTTGCGTATGAAGTTTGATGACAATTGAGTAAACAGAAGATGAGATATAGATTTTTGAAGAATAAATTTTTTGGTTTTTCCCATGTCAGTAGGTGGCGCTATGCTGTACATGAGCGATTATGAGATGGAAAAATAAGTGTCTACAACAGCAACGTACTATCACAAGGTAGTGGTGTGAAGGAAAAGCATTATGGAATTATTTACCAAAAACCCGTTTTGCAGAAATTGCGTCGGCCAAAAACAGCGCCCCCCATGGACGAAAATTCCCAAAATGTGGTATACATGACATGGGAGGTAGTAAGAGGGTGGCCGTGAAGTTTGACCAAATTTGAGGAAAGATTGGATTTTTTGCCCAAAAATAGCGCCCCAGTGGCGAAATATCACAGAAATTGGGTAACATGTCAGAAGCCCAATGAGTGATTTGCGTGTGAAGTATGAGCAGTTTTGAGCAATTAGAAGATTTGTTATGAATTTTTCAGCATGTAAAATTTTGAAGTGAAAATTGATTGACGTATAACTTCTGAACGGTTTATCCTACGTGAAACGTATTTAGTAACTTTTGTCAGCCATGTCTGTAGATGATGTGTATCAATTTTGGTGACATTCCTATGAACGGTCTAGGAGGAGTTGTGCCGTCTTCGTGGCCATGCATTTCGCACAAAAGTGAAATTACCTCACTTCCTGTTGGGCGTGGCTAATGCATTGGCATTACATTTTTGTCCGGCTTAGTGAGATACATATGCATACCAAATGGCATGCCACTACTACAAACTATATGGCAACCAGGCACCTTAATGCGGGAGGCCAAAATCACAACGACTTAGGGGGCGCTATAGAGGCCCTGAGCCCCGGCCAAGTGTGGGCTTTTGGCTCTGAGTAGCGGTGGCAATTCTCGGAACTGGTGCCAAATTTCGTGCGTTTTCGCCCATGGCAAGCGCCCCGAAAATGGCCCAACAGCGGAGAAAAATAAAGAATAATAATAATAGTGAACTCTTACAAGAACAATAGGGCCTTCGCCCATAGGGCTCGGGCCCTAATAATACAGTCCTGTTAGAAGTTTAAAACAACGGCGGTACAAAAACTCCACGGCAATCTACCAATTTTCTTGTAATACGGGGTCGTTGTGTGCGTTGAGCCTGCCGCTTCTCTGTCCATTGCTGCTCCGCTCGAGTACAGCCAGAGAGAGGGGGCGCACGGACGTGAGTGAGAGGGAAGAAGCCGCTGCGCTGCCACAATGATAACAGAGGAGACATGACAGTGGTATTTTCAAAGACACTGGTATGACAGTGAGGTCATTAATATCTACAGGGACATGGCCCCCAGAAGGTTACTGCTTTAAGGCCCCTGGAATGTTAGGCTTCTACCTTATGAGATGAAGGACTGATTTTTATCATTTTGTCCATTAGGCTATTTACTTATTTGTTCAAAGTTCAGGTTTCACTGTTCAATGTTAAATCTTTAACAATAAAAAAGCCTAATAATGCACCAGTGTTTTATTGCTTTGCGTGTCTTCCAAGCCTATGATAATGTGAGTGACAATTCTGCTGACACAAAAGAAATGGCAATTGCATATCACTTTCACCAACACAGGACACATAGCTAAGTACTTACCTTCCTATTAGTACGTTAATTTTAATTCTACATTTCCATATTGGAAAGGACCGGGAAAAAAAATCATGCACTTGCTGCCCATTTTCTGACTTTGAGCCCCTGCCCCTCTATAATCCTGTGCACGTCCCTGACTCACACTATAGCTGCAAGGCAAGGGGAACTGCTATTCTCATATACAAATCTGTGCCGTTTACTTTATTACACACTAAACTAGATAAAAATGGAAGATATGTCATACTAACAGGTAAACTCTATAATACCCCAGTGATATTAGCCAATGTCTATGCCCCCAATTGGGACAATGAATATTTTTTCAAGTCCTTTTTTCTTCTTTCCAAGATATGCAGTCTCAGTGCCTCATTTTGGGAGGTGACTTTAACTGCTGGCTAAATTTATTTATTTAAAGGTTTAGTTATCAGGGACAATGCACATTAACAAAACATTTAAACAAATGTAAATATGCCAGAATTAGCCAAAAGGCTATTTTGCATCTGCTGTCCCAGGACTGATCTTAAAATAGTCACCCTAAAAGAACAAAAATTTAAATATAATCAAATAAAACATTTCCAAAATAAAAAAAACTAAATCTGAATAAAAATTAAAAATTAAAAAACTAAACTAAAATACATTCACACACAAGCTAACATAAACTCAACACCAAACAATTACTACAAACAAAACCAAGAACAACATTAAGCAACAACAACAAACATCAACAACATTTATAATACAAGACACAATAAGAAACTAACAAGCCATAAACAAGCAGGACATAGACACCAAACACATAATAAAAAAAACATATACAAAAAGCAACAGTAATACTAGACAAATTGACAAGACAACATGACGCATGGCATCAGAAAAAACATCGACAGGCAGGGCAGCAAACATGGAGAAAAATTAAGCACTAAAATTTTGTTTTGACCACTAATTAACCACTTTTTAAAAAAAATTAAAAGAAACATAATTTGATTGATTTCTAATGTCAGTTGGAATGGAATTCCACTCATGAGCAGCCCTGATTGAAAATGCAGACTGGCTAAAAGCACTTTTTCTAAACTGGACCACACAATCTCCTCTAGCTGCACTCCGTGTAAATGTTGATACCACCTTTATAAACTAGGTCAGTACAGGAGGAGCAAGTCCATAAATGATTTTATACATTAAACATGAGTGTAAATATTTAATAAGATTTTCCAGATGTAGCAATTTGTATTTCAGTAAAATATGGCAATGATGATAGTCATTGGATTTCTTATCCAATACCTTAATGTTTTTTTTTATATAAAGAAAGTAGTGGTTTGAGTGCAGTATTGCTAGCTTGAGACCAGGTTGTCAAACAATATGTTATATGGGAGAAGATCACTGAATGCATATACATTAGTGCAGCCTTAGTTGACATGCAACTGCAAACATGTCTAAGTTTGCCAAATTAAATTTGATACACTTAGAAACCTTTTTGATATGCTCTTTAAAGGTAAGGTTATTATCAATGACCACCCCGAGATATTTAAAATCTGAGACAACACGTAGTCACTCCCCATCTACAACCACATCAGGCTCTAGAGAGTGTTTTAGTTTTACTTAGGCAAGGCAAGGCAAGGCAAGTTTATTTATATAGCACATTTCATACACAATGGCAGTTCAATGTGCTTTACAGAAGCAAAAACAAAAACAGTAAACAATAGAGAAATAAAATTACATAAAATAATAAAAAGCATACACACTGTTTTAGAGACATTCAGTTGAAGACAGTTTTGCTTTAACCATTCTCTGATGCGTTGCATTGAGTTAGTGAAGTGATCAGCAACTTGGGTTGCACTGCTACCATGCATAAAAATTACAGTGTTGTCTGCATACATTATGGTGTTTGAATTAGGGCATAAAATTGGCAAATCATTCACATAAAAAGAAGATAAAAGTGGACCCAAAATGGATCCCTGCAGAACACCTGCAGCTAAAGAAATAGTATCGGACTGATGATTCTTTATGCAAACAAACTGAAACCTATTTGTTAAATATGACTGTTGTGACATCCCGAGAGGCTGCGTCTTGGAGGGGCGCTATATCCCACGCAGATGGCTCCAACCATTGGCAGCTATAACTCCATCTGGTGGTGGAGTTAGGAACTTCATCCCTCAGCACACAACACGGCAGCACACCTGTGGCCAATGAGGGCCTAATGAGTAAGAGGGCTTTGTGAGAGCTCAAAACTCTCAGTGTGAAGGTGGAGGAGAGAGGTTCATGGACTCTTGCTGCTGAGTGGAACCTGCTGGGTGGAGTATTTGTTGAAAAGCTTATCTGGAATTCTTACCTGAAGGATTTACCTGTGTTATGAATGCCTGCTACAGGACTGCCACCAGGCTGAAGACTACAGGGATTGTTGACTAGACTCAAAGTAAGGCAGAAGATTTTGTTTGTTCAGTGAAAAGGATATTGGACTGAAGGAAACCTGCCTATAATTTTGTTGTTCTAAAGCCAGAGACATTGAGTTTGCCTTTTGGGAATCCATCTTTGTTTGAACATTGGACTTTGAGATACCTTTTCTGTTCAATCTCCTGGCATAACATTAAAAATCTTGATTTATTTTAACCTTTGTGTCCTTGCACTGATTGAAGGGTCCTGCTGAGAGCCAGCCAACCTCTCATGATGTCACATATGGCGGAGAATGTGGGCATTTCAATCAGCAAGAATAGTGCATGTACGAGGAGGACACTGAACATTTGATTGCTCAATTTTCCCAGTTAACCATAGGCCCTCTGCATAACAAGATGGAGGAAATTTTGAAGGCCCTTATTGCAGGCCAGCAAGCCCAAATGCAGGTGAGCGTGGCCCTCCTGGAGGAACAAAGGAAAGCTAACCAACTGAAGGCAGAGGAGTTGCAGCTACAGAAGAAGATGGCTGTACAGAGCGTTGGCCCAATAAAGGCAAGTGATTTTATCTCCAAAATGGGGGTTACAGATGATGTTGAGGCATACTTGCACACCTTTGAAGTCACAGCCACTAGGGAAGGATGGCCCAAGGCACAGTGGGTTGGACTGTTAGCCCCATTTTTAATGGGAGAATCGCTGAATGCTGTCCGAGACCTACCCCCTGACAAGACTATGAACTATGATGCTCTGAAGACTGAGATCCTCAGCAGACATGGGCTCACCAAGTTCGGTATGGCTCAACGCTTCCACAGCTGGACCTTCCAAGCAGACCAGGCTCCCCGTGCGCAGATGCACAAACTTTCCAGAATCGCGAGGAGATGGCTGGAACCTGAGAAAACCACAGCGGTGGCAGTAGTGGAGGCCATTGTCGTGGATCACTACATTCGAGCCCTGCCATATGAGGTGAAGCGCTTCATCAGCCAACAAGCCCTAACCACAGCTGAACTGACAGTTGAAGCTGTGGAAAAGTACCAGGCCACCACAGAAATGCTCTGTGCTTCCAGGAAGGACCCCAGGACTGTGCCCCCACTGCTGACAGGGAGAGGCCACCCCAAAAAACCCAAGGGGTCCAGCCCAGCCACAGCAGGACCTGGCTATGCTCCAGGGGGATCCAGAAGCCAGCCGGGTCTGGTTAGGATTCCCCATGATGGTGACATACCGACTAGTGGCCTAGTGGTAGCGTGTCTGCCTCTCGATTGGGAGATCATGAGTTCTATTCACGGTCGGGTCATACCAAAGACCATCATAAAAATGGTACCTACTGCCATCTGGCAAGGCATGCTGCAATACAGATGTGCATGGGGAGTTAAACTCTCGTGGTTACCAGAGGACTAGCCCCCACTGTAACCCTAGCTATGTAATAGGCAAGAGGCCGAGGGCTATGGAAACGGAGATCGGCGCCGCCTGATGCGCCACATACAGGTTGGGCCTGGTTAGTACTTGAGTGGGAGACTGCCTAGGACAGGGGTGTCAAACCTGATCCATAAAGGGCCTTGTGGCTGCAGGATTTCATTCCAGCCATGCAGCAGCACACCTGACTTGGCTCATTCAATCAACTGAACTGTCTTCACACAGTCAAATACTTGCAGCCACACCCACCCTTGATTAAAGGGTGGGTGTGTCAGTTGATTGAATAAGCCAAATCAGGGTGCTGCTGCATGGCTGGAATGAAAACCTGCAGCCACACGGCCCTTTATGGATCAGGTTTGACACCCCTGGCCTAGGAATACCAGGTACTGTAAGGCATGGGAAGGACTTTGACTTTGATGATGGTGACATCCGACAATGCTTCCGGTGTGGGGGCAGGGGACACATGTCTTGGCAGTGTGGAAAACCGGTGGACGAGCCTATGCCCACTGCAGGGTCTTCCAGCTCACCCTCCGCCCAGCTGTTTGCATCACTCGTCGGGGCTGCAGACAGGCCCCCAGATTGACCCCCCCCCCCACCACCACCACCTGCCCAGTGACTGTGAATTGCCGTGATGTCGAGGCATTGTTAGATTCAGGTAGTCAGGTCACCTTGGTGCATAAGGACCTGGTGGATCCATCATGTCTGACCCCTGACAAAGTTCTCCCAGTTTTCTGTGTCCATGGGGACACCAAAGAGTACCCCACCACTGAACTAAAAATGACCACCACCAGCGGGACTATACATACGAGGGTGGGAGTGGTTGAATCCCTCCCTGTTCCTGTTTTGATTGGGTGAGGTTGCCCAACCTTCCACCTGCTGTGGAGAGAGACCCAGCAGAGGCCAGCCTGGGTACCCTGCAGTCAGAGAGGTAAGACTCATCCTGCAACCACACAAGTGCAACCCGCACAACCCCGCATCTTCGCTTTTGCCCTCGCAGGGATGACAGGCGCCCAGGCAGACACAGAGACTGGGCTGGAGACTGGAGAAGAGAATGGGGCCCCGGAAAGCTCTCCAAGCTCCAATGAGGAAGATGCCCCAGGCATCGAGGAGCTTTCCCCTCTCACAGGCCAGTATGGTACTGCCCAGTTGCAGGATCCCACACTTGCAAATGCCTTAAGAAATGTGCAGATGCTAGAGGGTGTGCTGTTAGGGGGTAGAGCAAGCCCTACATACCCCCATTTTGCAATTATACGGGGCCTACTGTATCAGGTGGTGAAGAAAAATGACAAAGTGCTTGAACAGCTCCTTGTACCACAGCCCCACTGGGCGACTGTGCTCAATCTGGCACACACACATCCACTGGGGGCCCACCTAGGTGTAGAGAAGACAAAGGAAAGGATCTTACAGCATTTCTTCTGGCCGGGAGTACACAAGGAAACAGAGAATTATTGCCGTAGTTGCCCAGAATGCCAGAAGGTGGCACCTAAACCCTCATACCGTAACCCGCTCATCCCCTTACCAATTATCGAAACTCCTTTTGAGAGGATTGGACTGGATATAGTTGGGCCTTTGCCAAAAAGCTCCAGGGGGCATCAGTCCATTCTGGTCATCCTGGACTATGCAACCCGGTACCCTGAGGCCATCCCCCTGAGGAAGGCTACCTCCAAACAGGTAGCCAAGGAGCTGTTCCTCCTCTCCACCAGTCTGAGGATTCCAAAGGAAATATTGACAGACCAAGGCAGTCTATTCATGTCCAGGGTGATGAAAGAACTGTGTGCCATGTTGAAAATCAAACAGTTGCGAACATCTGTCTACCAGCCCCAGACAGACTGGTTGGTCGAACAGTTTAACAGGACTCTGAAGTCCATGCTGAGGAAAGCGATTGAAGAGGATGGGCGGAACTGGGACCAGCTGCTGCCATACCTGCTGTTTGCAGTAAGAGAGGTACCCCAATCTTCTACTGGCTTTTTGCCTTTTGAACTGTTGCTTTCTTACAGACCCAGAGGGCTGCTGGACATTGCCAAGGAGGCTTGGGAGGAGCAACCCTGCAGACAGTGGACCCTGATTGAGCATGCTGGGGCCATGAAGGAGAGAATGAGGGCCATCTATCTGATAGTGCGTGAACACATGGAGACTGCTCAACGGCAACAGCAGGCCTCCTACAACCAACCTGCCCAGCCGAGAGAGTTTAAGCTGGGGGATAGAGTGCTAGTGCTAGCGCCGACCATGGAATGTAAGTTCCTGGCAACCTGGCAAGGACCGTATGAGGTCATCGAGCGGGTAGGAGAAGTGAATTATAAGGTGAGACAGCCTGATAAAAGAAATATCTGCTCAGGTTATCATGTTAACCTCTTGAAAAAGGCACACCAGGGAGGCGTTGTTCAGTTGTTTGCCCCCGACAGAGTCCAAAGAACCCACCCGAGAGGAGGTTCAGGTGGGGCCAGGCCTATCCCCACACCAGCGGGGATGCCAGGCCTATCCCCACACCAGATGGCCCTAGAGCTGGTGGACTGCAACCGAGACATCTTCTCACTTCCTGGGCACACAGAGGTGGTCCAACACGAGATCCACACCATCCCGGGCCGAACAGTGACCCAGCGTCCCTATCGTGTTCTGGAGGCTCGCAAGGTGGCCATCCAGGAGGAGGTGAGAAAGATGCTAGAGCTGGGAGTCATCGAAGAGTCCAAAAGTGCCTGGGCAAGCCACATCATCCTGGTTCCCAAACCAGACAGATTGGTGAGATTCTGCAATGATTATCGCAAATTGAATGAGGTGTCAGAGTTTGATTCATATTCGAGTCTGCTGCGCTTCCTATTACGCACTTCCTGTTTCCTGAGTTGTTCGCGCTGAGTCCTTTTTCCCCCGAGTGCCGGCGTTAATTACTAATCCTTTTTTAACTTTTTTTCTATAAATTTTCCAGTATCGTCTTCATTTTTATTATACTGTCGCTTTCATTTTTGTACTTTTCACTTTCGCTTTCCTTTTTCCGGTTTTTTCTCTTTCTTTTTTCGGAAGAACGCCGAGACCGGAAGCTTTCTTTTTCTCTCCTCCTGTGTAAAGTCCACAAGCGGAGGCCATCTGATCTGCTTTAATATCAACAGATCTTCATTTAAGGTACGTGAATCTTTTCATCATGGCACACCTTCAGCCTGTTCAGTGTGCTGAGTGCAGGATGTTTAGTCATTCTTCCTCCGTCACTAGCGATAGCTCTATTAGCTTTACTTGTGATAAGTGCAGATTAGTTAGCTCTCTGACGGAGAAGATTTCAGTGCTAGAAGCGCGTGTCCAGGCTTTAGAGCAGGTTAGTGAGCGTGAGAACAGTGTAGTTTCTGTTAGGGAAAGTCTGGACGCCCTAGGTGGAGTTAGCAATCCCCCAACTCCGGCATTAGAGCCCTTACAGCGGGGCGAATGGGTGATGGCTCGGCGGCATAAGCGTAGAGCCAAAGCTACCGCTGAGGCTCGCCCACGGGAGCACCACTCCTCTCCGCGTCACGTGTCGAACAGGTTTGCTCTCCTTAGTGATGCACCCACTGAGAAACCTGAAAGAGCTCTGGTTATAGGGGACTCTATCATACGGCACGTGAAATTAGCTCAGCCTTTAGGGGCACCAGCAGCTTTAGTCAGGTGTATACCGGGAGCCAGGGCGCCGGACATAGCAGGTAATCTTAGGGTCCTAGGCAAGCACAGGTTCTCAAAGATAGTTATCCATGCAGGAGCTAATGATATACGCCTTCGTCAGTCTGAGGTTACTAAGAGTAACTTTGTAGAGGTGTTTAAATTAGCGAAGGCGATGTCCGATGCTGTAGTATGCTCTGGCCCCATCCCAATGCGGCGTGGCGATGTAGCTTACAGCAGGTTATGGTCGCTGAACTGCTGGCTGTCCAGGTGGTGCTCTGAAAACAGTGTGGGCTTTATGGATAATTGGGCTAATTTTGAGGGCACTGCTGGCCTGTTAGGGCGGGATGGTATCCATCCCACTCGGGAAGGTGCTGCTCTCATTTCCTGCAGCATAGGTCATAGTCTCAGAACAGGCCTAGTTAATTTCTGACAATCCAGAGCCAAGGCCAGGGAGCAGACGAACAGGCTAAACCGACTGTCTGCTAGCTGCACAGAGTCGTCACTCAGGACCCACTACATCGAGACTGTGTCTGTTCCCCGAGCTCAACAAAAAGGTAGAAATTTTCAGAGAGTTTGTTCCAGTAACCTAATCAATATAAAATTAGATCAGACTGACTGTACAGCTGCTGCCAGCACCTTTGATCTAAAGGTGGGGCTATTAAATATTAGATCTCTTACATCTAAAGCGCTAATGGTTAATGAACTCATTACTGATCAGGAGTTTAATGTACTGTGTTTAACAGAAACCTGGATTAAGCCAAATGAATATATAGCATTAAATGAAGCGAGTCCTCCTGGATACAGTTATATACACCAGCCTCGTCTAACTGGCAGAGGAGGAGGCGTCGCGGTTATTTATAACGATTATCTAGGTGTAACACACAAACCTGGTTATAAATGTAATACATTTGAAGTTCTTCATACTCATATAATGTATGTAGCCTCGAAAAATAAGTCTACCCAGTTAATTCCATTGCTTATTATTTACAGGCCCCCGGGGCCATATTCTGAGTTTCTTTCTGAATTTGCAGATTTTATCTCAGATTTGGTTATTTCCTTAGACAAAGCTTTAGTTGTCGGAGATTTTAATATTCACTTCGATAACCCAGAAGACCCTTTAAAAACAGCGTTTGTGTCCATCTTAGATTCAGTCGGGATTAAGCAGAATGTCATAGGACCGACCCATAATGGTGCCCCCCCCCTCCTCTAATACTAACATTCAGATTAAACATAGACAATATAGTCATACTTCCACAGTCTGAAGTTCTCAGATCATTGTCTCATCTCATTCAAAATATGTCTGAGTAATAATATATGCACCTCACCACGCTACTGTATTAAACGTACTTTCACGTCAACTACTGCACAGAGCTTTATAAATGATCTCGCAGAGCTGTCAACTTTGATTGGGTCACTGTCAGCCCCTGCAGAACTCGATCAGGCAACTGAATGCTTAGAGTCAACATTCCGCCATACTTTAGATAATGTAGCTCCTCTAAAAAGGAAAATGGTCAGAGACAAAAAATTAGCACCCTGGTATAATGATGACACTCGCACATTAAAACAGACCACTCGAAAATTGGAACGTAAATGGCGTCAAACAAAATTGGTAGTGTTCAAATTGGCGTGGAAGGAGAGCTTCCTGAAGTATAGAAAAGCTCTTAGTGCTGCGAGATCAACATATCTCTCCTCCCTAATAGAAGATAAAAATAATCCTAGATTCCTATTTAATACTGTAGCAAAATTAACCAGGAATAAGTCCACGATCAACACATGCACACCTGCAGTATGTAGTGGCAACGACTTCATGAATTTTTTTTAATGACAAAATTGAGAATATCCGACAAAAAATTCAAACTACTAATTTAAGGTTAGACAATGAAAGTGACCTTGTAGTTAACAATATAACTGTATCAGATCATCAGTTAGAATGTTTTACTCCCCTAAAAGAAACTGAATTACTTTCATTAATCTCTACATCAAAAGCCTCAACTTGCGTACTAGATCCCTTACCGACACATCTATTCAAACAGATAATGCCTGGAGTAACTGAACCGCTTCTAAAAATAATAAATTCTTCTCTTATGATTGGCTATGTACCCAAATCCTTTAAACTAGCAGTTATCAAACCCCTGATTAAAAAACCTGACCTTGATCCCTGTCAGCTGTCCAATTATCGGCCAATATCAAACCTCCCCTTTATCTCCAAGATCCTTGAAAAAGCTGTGGCACAGCAGTTATGCTCATATTTACATAGGAATAACATCCATGAAATGTATCAGTCAGGATTTAGACCTCATCATAGCACAGAGACAGCACTGGTTAAAGTAGTAAACGACCTACTGTTGGCGTCTGATCAGGGCTGTGTCTCGCTACTTGTGTTGCTTGACCTTAGTGCAGCATTTGATACCATTGATCATTCCATTCTTTTGGATAGACTGGAAAATGTTGTGGGAGTTAAGGGAATGGCCCTCTCCTGGCTCAGCTCTTATTTAACTGATCGCTATCAGTATGTTGATATAAATGGTGATATTTCTAGATGTACCGAGGTAAAGTTTGGTGTTCCACAAGGTTCTGTCTTGGGTCCACTGCTTTTTTCTCTATATATGTTACCTCTGGGCGATATTATTCGTAAACATTGTATTAGTTTCCACTGTTATGCTGATGACACACAGTTGTATGTCTCTGCAAAACCTGATGAGAGACACCAGCTTAATAAAATTGAGGAATGTGTTAAGGACATTAGACACTGGATGCTTATAAATTTCCTTCTGCTTAACTCTGACAAGACTGAAGTACTTGTGCTAGGACCACATACAGCTAGAAGTAAGTTTTCTGATTACACAGTAACTCTGGATGGCCTTTCTGTTTCTTCACGTGCAGCAGTAAAAGACCTCGGAGTGATTATTGACCCCAGTCTTTCATTCGAAACTCACATTGATAACATCACCCGGATAGCTTTCTTTCATCTCAGAAATATTGCAAAGATAAGAAATTTAATGTCATTGCATGATGCAGAAAAACTAGCCCATGCTTTCGTTACCTCCAGGTTGGATTATTGTAATGCCTTACTGTCTGGATGTTCCAATAAGTGCATAAACAAGCTCCAGTTAGTTCAAAATGCCGCAGCAAGAGTCCTTACTAGAACTAGAAAATATGACCACATCACGCCTGTCTTATCCACACTGCATTGGCTCCCAATCAAATTTCGTATTGATTATAAAATACTACTACTGACCTTTAAAGCACTAAATGGTCTCGCACCACAGTACCTGAGTGAACTTCTGCTCCTCTATGACCCGCCATGCCTACTTAGATCAAAAGGTGCAGGCTATCTGCTGGTACCTCGTATAGTGAAGGCTACATCAGGGGCCAGAGCCTTTTCTTACAAAGCCCCACTGTTATGGAACAGCCTTCCAAGTAATGTTCGGGAATCAGACACAGTCTCAGCATTTAAGTCTAGGCTGAAAACATATCTGTTTAGTCAAGCCTTTTGTTAATGGTGTTTCTGAGGTAAAGGAGTAGATCTGGAGGGTCCTCAGACATAGAGGGTTTTGGTAAACTGGGATGTATGGATGCTGTCAGTCCCCACTCGCTTGCTCACTCGAGTTTGTTGACGGTGCAGTGGCTGGCTGCTTTATGTCCCGGGGCTCCCTCATGCCTGTGTTACCTTCTGGCTCTCTCCTTTTAGTTATGCTGTCATAGTTAGTTGCCGGAGTCCCTGCTTGTACTCGGTGCAATATGTATACGGTTCCTACTTATTCAGATGACATTGGGCATACCTAACCACCTGTGTTTTCTTTCTCTCCCCCCCACCCCAAATCTGTCCCTCTGAGTTACATGGAGTCAACAGGAAATCTTTTGGTGGAGACGGTGGGGACCTCGACTGGCTATCGTAGCCTGCAGGGAATCGGCCGTCAGACATTCTGTCGCATGTCCCAGACCCGGTGAAATGTAACTGAATTGTCTTGGCCAGGCCTAAGGGTCCCATCTGCATCTCATCATTGCTGAGGAGTGTGCTCCCATCACCCAATCAAGCATCCAGCCAGAGCAGGTCATGATATATTTTTTACCATATTAACATGCCATTGTGTGTCATGCCTGATGTAAAGACTCTCGTCTCTGCGAGCCTACCACACAGATTTAATACTTGTCATTTTTAGGGCATACCTAACAACGTGTTTTCTTTCTCTCTCTTCCCCCCCCCCCCCCCCCATCTGTCCCTCTGAGTTACATGTTGATCCTGGGATTGAGATGCTGGCCTCTTCTGCCCCTCGGACCTGCTTGATCCATCCTGGTGCCCTGTGTCTGGTCGGAGTTTTATCGCCCCACTCCTGTGAAGGACGGCCCCATGAGGACAGTTGAGGGTTATACCTGTTAAAACTGTTAATATAATAGTCAGGCTGTCTGTTGTTGCCCAAATGAGGATGGGTTCCCTTTTGAGTCTGGTTCCTCTCGAGGTTTCTTCCTCATGTCGTCTGAGGGAGTTTTTCCTTGCCACCGTCGCCACAGGCTTGCTCATTGGGGATAGATTAGGGATAAAATTAGCTCATGTTTTAAGTCATTCAAATTCTGTAAAGCTGCTTTGCGACAATGTTTATTGTTAAAAGCACTGTACAAATAAACTTGATTTGATTTGATTCATACCCTATGCCCTGTGTTGATGACTTAGTAGACTCCTTAGGACATGCCCAGTTCCTCACCACTCTGGACCTTACAAAAGGATACTGGCAGGTGCCCCTGACCCCGGCATCAAAGGAGAAGATAGCCTTTGCCACACCAGAGGGTCTCTACCCGTACACACGGCTCCCATTTGGTCTGCATGGAGCGCCAGCCACGTTCTAGCGCTTAATGGATCGGGTCCTGGCTCCCAACAAGAGGTATGCAGCTGCATTTTTAGATGATGTGGTCATTCAAAGCCCAGATTGGGACAGTCATTTACCCCGTGTACAAGCTGTCCTTGATTCCCTCAGAGATGCAGGTCTGACGGCAAACCCGAAAAAATGCAGACTGGCCTTCAGTGAAACCAATTACCTGGGCTACACCATTGGCCTGGGACTAGTCAAGACCCAGGAAGCGAAGCTGCGGGCCATACAGGACTGGCTGCAACCCCTCACCAAGAAGCAGGTGAGGTAGTTTTTGGGCCTAGCTGGCTGCTACCGGTGTTTTATTGCCAATTTTGTCTCCATTGCTGTGCCCGTGACAGATCTGACAACCAAATAGCACTCAAGGATGGTGAAGTGGAATCCCGCAGCAGATGCAGCCTTTGGCCCAATCCCAATTCTAATTTCTACCCCTCCCCTTTCCCCTCCCCCTTCCCCTTGGCCCTTCCCCTTGAAACTGAGCTACAAGGGATAGGGCTTGAAATTCAACCCCTACGTATTGGGATAGCCCTTCAACGATCGCATACGTCATCGCGTACCTCCGTCAGCGTTTACGTTAGCAAAATGCGACCAAATGCGTCACTGGCTGCGACCAGCCACTACAGTCAGAGCCAGAGGCAGAACCAGAAATCTCTGCTGGCAGGGTGTGATTTGTTAACTAACACCACTGAATGGGATATCTTTGGCGCTTTGTGCACCACATCCGACAGAATGAGGTGTCAGAACACTCATGTAAACAATAAAAGCGAGAATAACAGAACAAAACGTACGCAGTCAAGCAACCGAAAACAATACTCACTCCCAAAGCTTTTTAGCAGCAGCTTGGATTTCAGAAATCGCTGCTCATTCTCAGCTCGAAAGCGAATCAAGCGGCGTGTTTCCTCTGGATAACAACTTAAAACACGTAAATAATGGAGAAAATACATTTATGACAATCTTTCGCCGCGGGAACCGCCATCTTTCTGAAATCCGCATGAAATCTCGCTGAAATCCGCATGGCATTGTGGGAAATCACTCAAACCCCTTCGTTCGGAGTCAGCTCCAGGAAAATCTCCGTTTGGAGGGGTACAGAAGCCCTACCCCTTCCCCTACCCCTCCGCGTTAACTGGGATTGGGATACCCCTACCCCTTCACGTGAACGCGCAAAATGGAGGGGAAGGGCCAAGGGGTATGTCCAAGGGGTGAAATGGGATTCGGCCTTAATCAACCTGAAGCAGGCCCTCTGTTCCAGTCTGGTTCTGGTGGCACCAGACTTCAAGAGGGAGTTTGTGGTGCAGACAGACATTTCAGAGGTGGGGCTGGGGGCTGTACTCGCTCAAGTACATGAAGGTGAGGAACATCCTATCCTATATCTAAGCAGAAAACTACTCCCCAGAGAGAAGAACTACTCAGCGGTTGAAAAAGTGTCTCGCCATTACCTGGGTCCTGGAATCCCTACAATATTACCTTCTGGGCCGGCATTTCATGGTGATCTCTGACCACACCCCTCTGCAGTGGATGGCCAAGAACAAGGAGACCAACAGTATTACCAGATGGTTTTTGAGCTTGCAAGCGTTTAACTTGTCTGTTGTCCACAGGGCTGGCAGGCGCCATTGCAATGCGGACGCCCTGTCCCGGCAAGATGCCCTCTTCGCAACCTTCAGCCCGACAAGGACGTCGGTCCCGGGGGGGGGATGTGTGACATCCCGAGAGGCTGCGTCTTGGAGGGGCGCTATATCCCACGCAGATGGTTCCAACCACTGGCAGCTATATCTCCATCTGGTGGTAGAGTTAGGAACTTCACCCCTCAGCACACAACATGGCAGCACACCTGTGGCCAATGAGGGCCTAATGAGTAAGAGGGCTTTGAGAGCTCAAAACTCAGTGTGAAGGTAGAGGAGAGAGGTTCATGGACTCTCGCTGCTGAGTGGAGTATTTGTTGAAAAGTTTATCTGGAATTCTTACCTGAAGGATTTTGCACTGCCACCGGGCTGAAGACTACAGGGATTGTTGACTAGACTCAAAGTAAGGCAGAAGATTTTGTTTGTTCAGTGAAAAGGATATTGGACTGAAGGAAACCTGCCTATAATTTTGTTGTTCTAAAGCCAGAGACATTGAGTTTGCCTTTTGGGAATCCATCTTCGTTTGAACATTGGACTTTGAGATACCTTTTCTGTTCAATCTCCTGGCATAACATTTAAAAATCTTGATTTATTTTAACCTTTGTGTCCTTGCACTGATTGAAGGGTCCTGCTGAGAGCCAGCCAACCTCTCGTGATGTCACAGTGTATCCAATTAATGGTGCCTAATGAAAAGTTAAACGTGGAAAGTTTACCAAGAAGTACGCCATGATTAATAGTATCAAAGGCCTTCAGATCTAGAAATACAGCACCAACCACAGCACCTTTATCTAGCATTAACTTATTTTTTTCAATGAAATAGCAATTGGCGGTTTCAGTGGAATGATTAGTGCAAAAACCAAATTGGTTTGGATGCAAAAAGTAAGAGCTAGTGTTTAAATAATTTACAATTTGTTCAGCAATAAGTTTTTCAGCCACTTTGGAAACCACAGGCAAAACACTAATAGGTCTATAGTTGCTGATGGATTGTTGATCACCACCTTTAAATATGGGTGAAACAGCAGCTAATTTCCACACATCTGAGAGTTTCCTGAGCTATTGAAAGATTTACAATTTTTGTAATAGGGCATAATAAGGATGCAGAGAACTCCTTAAGCATAACTGTGTTCATACCAATAACATCTATAGCTTTGGAAGACCGAAGAGATCCAATTACTCTCTGGACATCTGAATCTATAATTTCTAAATTGAAGGCTGGGTCAATATGTCTACTTTGGCTGGGTATAATATGCGCAGGGGAAAAACATTTAATAATGTCAGCTACTGAATCAATGAAATGGTGATTAAGAGCCACTACTACTTCAGCTGGGTTGCTCAAAAGTGTTCCATTAGCATAGATTGCAATTGAGTTGGTATTATTAAAATTTTGCCCCATTAGTTTTCTTAGTTGGTTCCAAATATTTTTTGTATTACCTCCTGCTTTTTCTATTATGTTTAGAAAATAGTTTGTCTTTGATGTACTAAGCTCTTTGACAACCTTATTGCGAAGCATATTAAAAGTATATCTGTCACTGCTTAACTTGGACTTAAGAGCAATCTTTAGAGCCATGTCATGTCTTTTCATTAAATTTAAGATAGTTGTGTTCATCCAAGGAATTATGTTTTTTTTTTTTCCTACATCTTTGTTTACATGTAAAGTCACTAATTGTACTCTGTAGTTTTTGCATTAATGTTTAACTATTGTTTTCCAAAGAATTTCCCACCAGTATGGCCTCCCAATCAATGTTCTGAACAGCACTTTTAAATCCATCCTGCATATTTTTAGGAATGACCAAAGATTCCCCTTCTTGGACAAATGCAGTAAAATGCTTTTTAGTTAGCTTCCTAGCTATCAGAATCAAGTTGTGATCTGATAGTCCAGTCAGCATGTTAAAGGATTTATTGATTTGTTTTGGCCTATTTCTAAAAATAAGATCAATTTTTGTGCTAGTAGTTTTTGTAATTCTTGTGGGACCATTTACCAGCTGTGTAAGATCAAAACAATCCGTGATCTGTTTTAAGGATTTTCTTGAAGATTTCATTTCCCAATTGACATTAAAGTCACCCATGACAATCACCTCCTGATTAAAATTACACTCCTTTAACATATTTTCAAAATGTTCATAGAAGCCATTATTGGAAGAGGGGGGGGCGATATAATACAATAAGCGAAAAAGACATGGATGTGGATAAAGTCACATTAAGACCAGTACACTCAAGTTTATTGCAAGACCACTATATTTCATGACATTGAAAACGCTCTTTCACAAAAATTAAAACTCCACCACCCTTTGAGCCTACTGTCTTTTCTGTAAATGTTATACCCAGAAACATGCAATATTGATGACAGTGAATTTTCTTTAAGCCATGTCTCCGACAAACACAGAAAATCTAGATTAGAGTCCGACAATAGCTGATGAATTTGATCACTTTTAGATTTAAAACTTCTTAAATTTAAGTGTCCTCCTAAATCCTTCTTTAGACCGCTCCTCTATGAATATGAAGCTTCAAATGAAATCAGTTAAACTAATTAAGTCCTTTCTAAAAGAGTTTGCTATATCTGATGTCTGGCGTTTTCTGAATCCAACTAGTAGAGCTTATTCTTTCTTCTCGAATATGCACCACACTTTCAGACATATAGATTATTTTTTTATTAGATAATCGACTCCTCCCTGCCATGCACTCCTGCACCTATAATGCCATAGTTATTTCTGATCATGGCCCTGTGACATTAGAACTTTAACTGGTAAGGTCATATAAAGCCACGTTCACCATGGCGTTTTAACATCCGGCTATTGTCAGATGATGACTTTGTAAAATTCATGTTCACTCAAATTGATGTGTTTATTAAGATAAATAAAACTGAGGACACCTCTCCCTCTACCCTATGGGAAACATTTAAAGCGTACACCAGGGGTCTTACGATCTCAAATGCAAGCCATGAGAAAAGAATGAGAGAAAAAAGAATGGCAGATCTAATGTCTCAGATCTCACAACTTGACCAGAATTATTAATAACTTGACCAGATCCACATAAACAGAGACTTGTATTACAAGCTGAATTTAATAACTTGTCAAGCACGCTTGCTGAAGATCTGCTTTTTAAATGTAGATAATGTATGCTCAGTACAAGCAAGGTGATAAGTCCAGCAAGCTGCTAGCTCATCAACTAAGCCAAAAATCCTCAGCTCACCAAATTCTAAAAATAAACACACACAGGCATTACAACTGATGCACAATTAATAAATGATCAATTCAAAAACTTCTACAGTCACTTGTACACCTCTGAGAATCAAAGTGGGCTGTCAGAGTGAGACTCTTTCTTCAGAAACCTTTCCATACCAAGCTGTGGCAGCGGGGGCATGGTCAAGCATCAGTCTGTGAAGGGAGGGCGGAGTCAGGGAAGGTAAGTGGCAGAATCACTGCACCTGACAGAAATTAACCTGTGTTTGTGTGTCTTCCCCAGTGACCGCGCCCTATAAGAGGAGAGGGAGAGCAGAGGAAGAGAGCTCTCCTGACCAGAACACACGTGTGTGTGGTGTGTGTGTGTGTATGAGCAAATGTGTAAAAGCTGAAAAGCTGCAATAAAAGAGTTATTGAGAATTCAGTTCTGGCCTGCCGTGCTTCTGTGCTCCACCCACCTGGTATAATACTACAGTGGTGCCAAAACCCGGGAAAGTGCAGAAGGGAACGGCCACATGGAGTCCTCCCCCTTCCAGGACCTGGTCCATGCCCTTGCCATGGCCTAACAGAGCCAGCACCAGGCGCTGATCACCCTCCGGAAGGAGCAAGAACAACACTTCAAAGCCCTGGTGCTGGCGCAACAGGAAGATCGCCAGGCATTCCGGCACCTGCTCGCATCGGCGGGGGCCCTCCCCACCTCACCCTAACAAAGATGGGTCCGCAGGACAACCCCGAAGCCTTCCTCGCTCTTTTCGAGCAGGCAGCTGAGGCGTGGGGTTGGCTGGTGGAACAGTGCGCAGTGCGCCTCCTCCTCCTGCTAACAGCCAGCTGATCTACACGGACCTCTGCAGGGCTGTCCTCCAGCGCATGGGTCACACCCCGGAGCAGCAGCGGCAGCGCTTCCGCACGCTGCACCTGGAGGAGGTCGGCCGGCCGTTCATGCTTGGCCAGCAACTCTGGGACACCTGCCAGTGGTGGCTGAGGGCCGACAACCGCGACGCCGAGGAAATCATCGATCTGGTGGCGCTGGAGCAATTCGTCGCCCGACTTCCGGAAGGAACCGCAGAGTGGGTCCAGTGCCATCGCCCAGCTTCGCTGGATCAGGCCATCAAGCTGGCAGAGGACCATATGGCGGCCGTTCCGATGGTAGGACAGCATGTCTCCCTTTCTCCCCTCTCCTCTCTCTCTCTCTCTCTCTCTCTCTCTCTCTCTCTCTCTCTTTCTCTCTCTCTCTCTCCCTCTCTCCCCCCTTCTGTTCCTCACCTCATTCCCCCACCGCAGAGGTGGGGGCCGGCTCCCCCCCAGCCGGCCCGCTGCACCCGCGGTGTCCTACCATCTCCTGCTTCTGTGTCTGTGTCTTCCCCCCCTCAGGTGAGTGATCTCTGGAATACCGGTGCAGAGAGAGAGCCTGGGCCAGTATGCTGGCACTGCAGGGAACCAGGGCACCTCTAGCATGAGTGCTTGGCGATGGAGGTGGGCGCAGTAGTCCGGATCCCTGACGCGCCAGGGACCGCCCTCGATAGGGCCGGAGCATATCACATACCGGTGAGTATTCAAGGGGATACGTATCAGGCTTTGGTGGACTCCGGCTGTAATCAGACCTCAATCCACCAAAGCCTGGTGCAAGACGAGGCATTGGGGAGAGCACAGTTGGTGAAGGTGTTGTGTGTGTGCATGGGGATGTTCACAATTACCCTTTAGTGTCGGTCCACATTCTATTTCGAGGGGAGAAATTTAGAGTACAGGCAGCGGTTAATCCTCTCCTTACCCACTCAATAATTTTGGGGACTGATTGGCCGGGATTCAGGGAATTAATGGCACACTTAGTGAAGAGTGGGTCCTGCCATAATTTAGCAGGGGGAGGTCCCGGTGTGGCTTTGGCGGGAGCAGCTGTCACAGAGCTGTCCACGTCATTACCGCATCAGAGTGAGGAGCAGCAGGCTCCTCCTCCCTCTCTCGGGGAATCCCTCGCAGATTTCCCGTTAGAGCAGTTGCGAGATGAAACTCTGTGGCATGTGTTTGACCAAGTGAGAGTAATCGATGGTCAAATGCTCCAGCCAAATGCCACCCCGTCCTTCCCCTATTTCAACATTTTTAAGGATAGGTTATACCGAGTGATGCAGGACACTCAGACTAAAGAACTGATAACTCAGCTTTTGATCCCAAAGAGGCACCAGGAATCTATATTCCAGGCGGCTTACTTCAATCCCATGGCCGGACACTTAGGGCAGGATAAGACACTAGCTTGAATAATGGCCTGGTTCTATTGGCCAGGGATTGGCGGAGATGTCCGTAGGTGGTGTACAGCGTGCCGCTAATGCCAGTTAGTAAATCCAGCAGCCATTCCAAAAGCGCCTTTGCACCCTCTGCCATTAGTCGAGACCCCGTTCGAAAGAATTGGGATGGATCTCGTTGGGCCATTAGATCGGTCAACACGAGGGTATCACTTTATTTTAGTTCTGGTGGACTATGCAATGCAATATCCAGAAGCAGTGCCTCTTAGCAATATCTCAGCATGCAGTATTGCGGAAGCACTCTTCCGCGTCATCTCCCGAGTTGGAATCCCCAGAGATTCTGACTGATCAAGGCACTACATTTATGTCATACGCACTGTGCAAACTGTATGGGTTACTGGGAATTAAGCCTATCCACACCAGCGTTTATCACCCACAAACAGATGGCTTAGTCGAACGGTTCAACCTCACCCTCAAAAACATAATTAAAAAATTTGTAAGCAAGGATGCACGCAACTGGGATAAATGGCTCAAACCCCTGTTATTCACAGTGTGAGAGGTCCCACAAGCCTCCACGGGGTTCTCCCCATTTGAATTATTATATGGGCATAAGCTGCGTGGCATTCTAGATGTGCTGTGTGAAAATTGGGAGGAAGGACTTTCAACAAGTAAAAATGAAATTCAGTATGTTATTGACCTGTGCCAAACTCCACACCCTCACGCACTTAACCCAGGAGAATTTGCGGCAGGCCCAAGAACATCAAGTCCATCTGTACAACAGGGGCATGCGCCTTAGGGAGTTCACACCAGGAGATAAAGTACTCGTGTTGTTGCCCACGTCGAGCTCCAAATTAATCACCAAGTGGCAAGGACCCTTTGAGGTCACACGGCGAGTCGGGGATGTTGACTATGAGGCGAGGTGAACAGACAGGGGTGGGGCATTACAGATTTACCACCTCAATCTGTTAAAACTTTGGAACGAGGAGGTCCCCGTGGCGTTGGTGTCAGTGGTTCCAGAGAAGGCAGAGCTGGGGCCGGAGGTTCAAAATGGAAAATTGACATCGCCCACCACTCCGGCCCCCTGTGGAGACCACCTCTCCCCGACCCAGCTCACGGAGGTAGCCCAGTTGCAAACAGAATTTTCTGACGTGTTCTCGCCCCTGCCCGGCCACACCCACCTCATAGAACACCACATTGAGACGCCCCCAGGGGTAGTAGCACACAGCCGCCCTTACAGACTGCCTGAACACAAGAAAAAGGTGGTTCGGAAAGAACTCGAGGCCATGCTCGAAATGGGCATTGTCGAGGAGTCCCACAGTGACTGGAGCAGCCCAGTGGTCTTGGTTCCAAGGCTGCGGGTCAGTCCGGTTCTGTGTGGACTATAGAAAAGTCAACACGGTGTCTAAGTTTGATGGATACCCAATGCCTCGTATTGATGAGTTGCTCGATCGACTAGGCATGGCTCGCTTTTATTTGACACTGTATTTGACAAAGGGATATTGGCAGATCCCCTTGACTCCACTATCCCGAGAGAAAACAGCCTTTTCCACACCGTTTGGCTTACACCAGTTCGTCACACTTCCTTTTGGGCTGTTTGGGGCGCCCGGTATGTTCCAGCAGCTTATGGATAGGGTCCTACGCCCCCAAGCCACCTGTGCAGCTGCATACCTGGACGACATTATTATTTATAGTAATGACTGGCCGCGGCACCTAGAACACCTAAGGGCCGTCCTTGGGTCGCTGAGGCGAGTGGGTCTCACAGCCAACCTGAAGAAGTGTGAGATTGGGCGGGTGGAAATACGGTATCTGGGCTTCCTGACGGGAATTAACCTGTGTTTGTGTGTCTTCCCCTGTGACCATGCCCTATCAGAGGAAAGGGAGAGCAGAGGAAGAGAGCTCTCCTGACCAGAACACGTGTGTGTGGTGTGTGTGTGTGTATGAGCGAATGTGTAAAAGCTGAAAAGCTGCAATAAAAGAGTTATTGAGAACTCAGTTCTGGCCTGCCATGCTTCTTTGCTCCACCCACCTGGTATAATACTACACAAGCTTAGATGCAGCCTCAGCATCAGGCTTGGAACAACCAATCACATTAGAGGAGATTCGTAGAGCAATCTGTGCTATGCAAAGTGGCAAATGTCCTGGCCCAGATGGCTATCCCATAGAATTTTAAAATAAATTTTCAGATCAATTGACCCCTCTCTTACTTGAAATGCTTAATGAGTCTTTTACTGCCAATTGCTTACCCCCTACTCTACGGTAAACGTCTATCTCCTTAATATTAAAAAAGAACAAGGACCCACTTCTTTGCAGCTCATATAGGCCCATCTCATTGATCAGTGTGGATGCTAAACTATTAGCTAAGGTGTTGGCTATGTGTTTAGACTCAGCGCTACCTTCATTAATATCTAATGACCAAACTGGATTTATCAGAAATAGACACTCCTTTTTCAATGTTAGATGTTTATTTAATATTAGATATGCCCCCCCCCCTTCACCCACTTGTTTGGAGGCTGTTGTTTCCCTGGATGCAGAGAAGGCCTTTGACCGAGTGGAGTGGGAGTACCTTTCTATACTCTAAGAAAGTTTGGGTTCTGTAAAAAATTCACTTCCTGGGTGAGGCTTCTATACTCCCTTCCTTCTGCCTCTGTCAGAACTAATAATATATAAATTTGGAATACTTTAGTCTTCGGTATGGTACCAGACAGGGCTGCCCCCTATCTCTTTTACTTTTTGCAATCACCATTGAGCCTCTTGCTATAGCTTTATGTTCCCATCCGCAAATCTCTGGAATCTTCAGGGGTGAGGCTGAACAAAAGGTAGCACTGTAGGCAGATGATCTGCTCCTTTTTCTCTCCAATCTCAGTTTATCACTGCCACATGTACTTTCCACACTGGAGGCCTTTGGGGTAATTTCAGGTTACAAGGTCAACTACAGTATGACAAAAGCGAGCTATTTCCTTTGAATACTGCTGGGCGCAACTTTTCATCACAACAAGTGCCATTTAAAGTTGTTGCTAATAAATTCACATACCTAGGTATTCAAATTACAGATACCTTTGAAAACCTCATCTCATCTCATTATCTCTAGCCGCTTTATCCTTCTACAGGGTCGCAGGCAAGCTGGAGCCTATCCCAGCTGACTACGGGCGAAAGGCGGGGTACACCCTGGACAAGTCGCCAGGTCATCACAGGGCTGACACATAGACACAGACAACCATTCACACTCACATTCACACCTACGGTCAATTTAGAGTCACCAGTTAACCTAAACCTTCTCCAGGTTGGTGGAGAAGTTCTGCCTCAAGTGGAGGAGTTTAAGTATCTCGGGATCTTGTTCACGAGTGAGGGAAGGATGGAGCATGAGATCGACAGGCGGATCGGTGCAGCCTCCGCAGTGATGCGGTCGCTTTACCGGTCCGTTGTGGTGAAGAAGGAGCTGAGCCAAAAGGCGAAGCTCTCAATTTACCGGTTGATCTACGTTCCGACTCTCACCTATGGTCATGAGCTTTGGGTAATGACCGAAAGGACAAGATCGCGGATACAAGCGGCCGAAATGAGTTTCCTTCACAGGGTGGCTGGGCGCTCCCTTAGAGATAGGGTGAGAAGCACAGTCACTCGGGAGGAGCTTGGAGTAGAGCCGCTGCTGCTCCACATCGAGAGGAATCAGCTGAGGTGGCTCGGGCATCTTTTTCGGATGCCTCCTGGACGCCTCCCTGGGGAGGTGTTCCAGGCATGTCCCCCGGGGAGGAGGCCCCGGGGAAGACCCAGGACACGCTGGAGGGACTATGTCTCTCGGCTGGCCTGGGAACGCCTCGGTGTTCTTCCCGAGGAGCTGGCCGAGGTGTCTGGGGAAAGGGAAGTTTGGGCTTCCCTGCTTAGACTGCTGCCTCTGTGACCCGGTCCCGGATAAAGCGGAAGAAGACGAGACGAGACAGTTAACCTAACCTGCATGTCTTTGGACTGTGGGGGAAACCGGAGCACCCGGAGGAAACCCACGCGGACACGGGGAGAACATGCAAACTCCGCACAGAAAGGCCCTCGCCGGCCCCGGGGCTCGAACCCGGAACTTCTTGCTGTGAGGCGACAGCGCTAACCACTACACCACCGTGCCGCCCCCCTTTGAAAACCTCTTTAGAGCAAACTTTGAACCTTTGCTTATTAGAACTAAACAAGATCTAAAGCGCTGGTCCCTACTTACCCTATCTGTAGCTGGACGTGTTAACTCTATTAAAATGAATATTTTACCAAAATTCTCTTACCTCTTTCAATGTCTACAAGCTTACTTAACAAAAGCATTCTTTTGTAAATTAGATAGTTTGATATCAGAGTTCCTATGGCAGGGACGGCCTCCAAGACTTCGCAAAGCTTACTTAGAAAGGCCAAAGTATCTTGGTGGACTGGCTCTACCCAACTTCCAATACTACTACTGGGCTACTAATCTACGTGTGATGCACTACTGGCTGCAAACCACCAATCCAGTACACACTGCTGCCTGGCTTAGTATTGAAGCTGCCTCCTGTAAACCATCCTCTCTTCCAGCACTCTTGTATTCTCCAGGAAACTCTCCTACTGTGCGATACACAAAGAACACAGTGGTTAGGACTACTCTCAAAATTTGGAGGCAATTTAAACTTAATTTTGGCATTCTTCCTTCCTTGTTTCATGCCTCTATAGAACAAAACCATTTATTTCCCCCATCATTGATGGGCAATGCTTTCTCTACATGGGTGCAAGCAGTTATCACTTCTTTCAGTGATTTGTACATAGAAGGAACCTTTGCCTCATTTCAGCAGCTGACTGAAAAATTTTCCTTGAAAAAAAGTAATTTTTTCCAATAAGATCCGTAGCTGGGCGGCACGGTGGTGTAGTGGTTAGCGCTGTCGCCTCACAGCAAGAAGGTCCTGGGTTCGGGGCCAGCGAGGGCCTTTCTGTGTGGAGTTTGCATGTTCTCCCCGTGTCCGCGTGGGTTTCCTCCGGGTGCTCCGGTTTCCCCCACAGTCCAAAGACATGCAGGTTAGGTTAACTGGTGACTCTAAATTGACCGTGAATGTGAGTGTGAATGGTTGTCTGTGTCTATGTGTCAGCCCTGTGATGACCTGGCAACTTGTCCAGGGTGTACCCCGCCTTTCGCCCGTAGTCAGCTGGGATAGGCTCCAGCTTGCCTGCGACCCTGTAGAAGGATAAAGCGGCTAGAGATAATGAGATGAGATCCGTAGCTTTGTTCAAGCTGAAATGCCTAATTTCCCCTTAAAACCACAAAATACACAAGACATATTTTTAGAACCCGTTTTTAGGGAGAAGGGTTTCATTTCGTATATGTATGGTAGAATATTTTCTGAATACAATCATTCCTTGTTTTCCATTAAGACACTCTGGGAACAGGATCTTGGGGAAGTGTTTGATGAGGATGTTTGGGAGAGAATCTTGTATCATGTCCGTTCCTCCTCTTTTTGTGCCAGACATGGACTAATACAATTTAAAATTCTCCATTGCACTCACTGGAATAAGGAGAGGATCTCTAGGATTTACCCTCACATAACCCCCCTCTGTGATCGATGCCAGCAGGCTCCAGCCTCCTTAATTCATATGTTTTTAACTTGTCCAACTCTCCATGACTTTAGGACTGAAATTTTCAATACCCTATCTACTATATTGAATGTGCCGTCTGACCCTATCCCAGTAACTATCCTGTTTGGGGTGCTAACTTCTACCCTAGCGGTGCCTAAATTTAAGGCTGACTTTATAGCATTTGCCACTCTATTGGCTAGGAGATTGATCCTCCTCAGATGGAAATCCTCCACTCCTCCCACAGTTTATCACTGGCTGAGGGATCTTTTGTCCTACTCCAAGCTAGAGAAGATGAGGGCTACATTGCATGGCTCCACCACTAAATTCTACAAAATATGGAATCCTTTTCTTGAACATTTGAAATCAATTCAGTTCCCTCTGCCAATCTGTAATCTGTATTGTACTCTTCTAGATGTATTTAGTATTTGTGTGCTATAAGTGGGAATAACATTTAATATACACCTTCTGCTTGATCATATCATTCAGAAAGGTCCCCATTTTTTCCCTCTCCCCCTTTTTTCTTTTTTCATTTGTGAGTCTTTAATTGTAATTTGCACTGCATCTGTAAGTGTGTTTGTGTGTGTGAGTGTATTCATGTCCAAAATTTGACCCAGAATCTAAATACTGAGTCTTAATGGGTTATTCTTTTTGGGTCTTATAATTCTAATTCTGATTTCATGTTGCTGTTTGTAAAACATTCCATTCATTGATATCATCATTGTATAATTTTGACTTGAAAAGAAAACCAATACAAAATAATTTGCAAGTAAATATCTTTGATACATTGCACATATCATTTATATAAAGAATGAACAGTTTAGGACCCAATACTGACCCCTGGGGACACCACAATCAATATTCAAATGAGTTGAGACAGAGTCACCCAACTTCACAAATTGTGTCCTGCTGCTCAAATAACTTCTTATCCAATTTAATATAACTCCCCTTATCCCATATTGTTCCATCTTATTAATTAATATATCATGGTTAATAGTATCAAAAGCTTTTTGAAGATCAATAAATATCCCAGCGACATATTTATCATCTATAGAGTTACTGAATTCTTCAATTGATTCCATTAGTGCCAGCTCTGTTGATCTATTTGCTCTAAATCCATATTGACTATCACTGAGTAGTTTGTATTTTTCAATGAATTTATCTAATCTGTTATTGAATAGTTTTTCAAGAATTTTGGAGGATTGAGGAAGTAAAGAAACAGGTCTGTAATTTGTAAAGTTGTGTTTGTCCCTAGATTTATACAATGGAATTACTTTTGCAATTTTCATATTGCTTGGAAATGTACTGGTTTGAAATGACAAGTTACAGATGTATATTAATGGTTTAGAAATCCCTCCAATAATAGTTTTCACTAGTTTCATATCAATATCATTACAATCTGTGGATATTTTATTACTACATTTATTAACTATATCAATAATTTCCTTCTCATCCACTGGTGTAAGAAACATAGAACAATAATTCCTCTTTATAATATTATCAATACAATCATCATTTGTTACCGGATCAGAGATATTTTGAGCTAATCTTGATCCAACATTAACAAAAAAAAATTAAAACTATGAGCAACTACATCCATGTTATAATTCTTGATACCTTTGTCATTAAAGTATTTAGGGTAATGTATTTGTCCAGAGGCATCTTTAATAATACTATTTAATATATTCCATATTCCTTTAATATCATTTTTGCTATTATATATTAATTTACCATAATAATCCTTCCTACATCTCCTTATGATACTCGTTACCTTGTTTTTATATTTTTTATATTTATTTTCTGCCTCTTTGGTTCTTAATTTAATAAATTCTCTATATAGAGTGTTTTTCTTCTTACAGGCATTTTGTAATCCCTTAGTAATCCAAGGTTGGTCATTATAGTTTTGTTTTGTACTCTATTGCTTCAGTGGGAAATTTTTATCATATAATAATTTGAATATGCTTAAAAAGTTATCATATGCTCTTTCAATGCTATTCTCTATATAAACTGATTCCCAGTCTTGCATTAATAAATCATTATTTAATGCAAACATGGCCTCCTCAGTCCTAACTCTTCAATACTTAAGTTTATGGTCTGTCACATTTCTCTTATGATTACAATCGTAAATTGTAAAAACTGGGAGATGATCACTGATATCATTGATTAATATTCCACTTATAATGTTATTATCTATATCATTAGCAAATATGTTATTGTGGCAGCGGGGGCGTGGCCAAGCAGCAGTCTGTGAATGGGGGTCGGGGAAGGTAAGTGGCTATGTCATTACACCTGATGTCAATTTGTGTATGTGTGTTTGTTGCAGGGATGGAGTATAAAGGGAGGGGGAAAGGAGAGAAGAAGGCCCCCGACCACAGCACTTGTGTGAATGAGTGAGTGAGTGAGCGAGCGAGTGAGTGAAAGAAAGAAAGCTGAAAAGCTCAATAAAAGTGTGTTTGTGTAAACACGAACTCTCGCCTCCCGTGCTTCTGTGCTCCACCCACATCGGGGATTACTACAGTGGGGCCGAAACCTGGGATGCACAGAAGGAAACCGTCCCATGGAGTCCTCCCCGTTCAAAGAGCTCATCCTGGCCCTCGCTACCGCCCAGCAGAACCAGCATCAAGAGCTGATCACCCTCCAGAAGGAGCAGCAGCAGCGCTTCGAAGCCTTGATGCTGGCCCAGCAGGAAGATCGCCAGGCGTTCCAGCACCAGCTCATGTCAGCAGGGCCGCTGGCCAATGCTGCCGCCACCCTCACGAAGATGGGACCGCAGGACGATCCAGAAGTGTTCCTCGCTCTCTTTGAGCAAACAGCCGAGGCGTGGGGGTGGCCGCTGGAGCAGCGCTCGGCACGCCTTCTCCCGCTCCTAACTGGCGAGGCGCAGCTCACAGCGCAGCAGCTCCCTGCTGTCAGCCGGCTGGTTTTTGCGGACCTGAGGAAAGCCATCCTGCAGCGGCTCGGCCACTCCCCGGAGTAACACCATCAGCGCTTCTGGATGCTGACACTGGAGGAGGTCGGCCAGCCGTTTGCATTCGGCCAGCAACTCCTGGACGCCTGCCGGTGGTGGCTGAGGGCGGAAGACCACGACGCCGAGGAGATCATTGATCTGGTGGCACTGGAGCAGTTCATCTCTCAACTTCCAGAAGGAACGGCGGAATGGGTCCAGTGTCACCGCCCAGCGTCGCTGGAACGAGCCATCGAGCTGGTGGAGGACCATCTGGAGGCGGCTCTGACGGCAGGCAGACAAGGCGCCTCCCCTCGCTTCTCTTCCCCCTCTCTCTCTCCCTCTCTCTCTCCTGTCTCTGGTCCCCCTCCCCATCCCGTTCCCCTGCCACGAAGGCGGCGGCTGGCTCCTCCCCAGCCGGCCCTTCGCACCCGTGGTGTCCTCCCATCTCCCTCTTCTGTGTCTATGTTGTCTCCCCCTCAGGTGAGTGACAACCATAACACCAGTGCAGAGGGAAAGCCTGGGCCGGTGTTCTGGCGCGGCGGGGAATTGGAGCGTCTCCCGAATCAGAGCCCCGCAAGGGAGGTGGGGGCTGTCATCCGGATCCCCAACGCGCCAGAAACTGCCCCCGATCGGGCCGGAGCGTATTGCGTACCGGTGAGTATTCAAGGGGGTACATATCATGCTTTGGTGGATTCCGGTTGTAATCAGACCTCAATTCACCAACGCCTGGTGCAAGATGAGGCATTGGGGGGAGCACAAGCGGTGAAAGTGTTGTGTGTGCACGGGGATGTTCACCATTACCCTCTAGTGTCTGCCCATATTCTATTCTGGGGCCAAACGCATAAGATGAAGGCGGCGGTTAATCCTCGTCTTACCCACTCGTTGATCTTGGGTACTGATTGGCTGGGATTTAAAGAATTAATGGGGTATTTAACATGCAGTGGGTCCTGCCCTAGTAGGTCACAGGAAGATCCTGGTGTGGCTTTGGCGGGAGCAGCTGTCACAGAGCTGTCCACGTCATTACCGCGTCAGAGTGAGGAGCAGCCCGCTCCTCCTCCCTCTCTTGGGGATTTTCTTGGGGATTTCCCGTTAGAGCAGTTGCGAGATGAGACTCTGCGGCATGTGTTTGACCAAGTGAGAGTAATCGATGGTCAAACTCTTCAGCCAAGCATGGCACCAACCTTCCCCTATTTTGCCATTATTAAAGATAGATTGTACCGAGTGACGCAGGCCACTCAAACCAAGGAACGCGTAACCCAGTTGTTAATCCCAAAGAGCCGTAGGGAACTCATATTCCATGCGGCTCACTTTAATCCCATGGCTGGACACTTGGGGCAAGACAAAACACTAGCCCAAATAATGGCCCGGTTCTATTGGCCTGGGATTCGCAGGGATGTCCGTCGGTGGTGTGCAGCATGCCGTGAATGGCAATTAGTAAATCCTGCGGCCACTCCAAAAGTGCCATTGCACCCTCTTCCTCTAATCGAGACCCCGTTTGAGCAAATTGGGATGGATTTCATTGGGCCATTAGATCGGTCAGCATGGGGATATCGCTTTATTTTAGTTCTGGTGGACTATGCAATGCGATATCCAGAGGCAGTGCCTCTCCGCAATATCTCAGCATGCAGTATTGCAGAAGCGCTCTTCCGCATTATCTCCCGGGTTGGGATTCCGAAAGAAATCCTGACAGACCAAGGCACCTTGTTTATGTCACGCACACTGCGCGAGCTGTATAGGTTACTGGGGATTAAGTCCATCCGCACCAGTGTACAGTATATCACCCACAAACGGATGCATTAGTAGAGCGATTCAACCAGACACTCAAAAACATAATCCGGAAATTCGTTAGTGAAGATGCGCGTAATTGGGATAAATGGCTCAAACCCCTGTTGTTCTCAGTACGAGAGGTCCCACAAGCCTCCACAGGGTTTTCTCCCTGCGAATTATTATATGGGCGTAAGCCGTGTGGCATTCTGGATGTGCTACGGGAAAATTGGGAGGCAGGACCTTCACTGAGTAAAAATGAAATCCAGTATGTTCTTGACCTGCGCGCAAAACTCCACACCCTCACGCAATTAACCCAGGAGAATTTACAACAGGCACAAGAACGTCAAAGCCGGCTGTATGACAGGGGCACGCGCCTTAGAGAATTCATGCCGGGAGAAAAAGTACTCGCATTATTGCCCACATCAAGTTCTAAATTAGTCGCCAAGTGGCAAGGGCCCTTCGAGGTCACACGGCGAGTCGGGGACATCGACTATGAGGTAAAGCAAACTGATAGGGGCGGGGCACTGTAAGTCTCGACCTCAACCTTTTAAAATGCTGGAATGAGGGGGTCCCCGTGGTGTTGGCGTCGGTAGTCCCAGAGAAGGCGGAGCTGGGGCCGGAGGTAAAAAGGATAACATCGCAGGCCACTCCGGTCCCTTGTGGAGACCACCTCTCACCGACCCAACTCACGGAGGTAGCCAGGTTGCAGAAGGAATTTTCCGACGTGTTCTCGCCCCTTCCGGGCCGTGCCCACCTCATAGAACACCACATCGAAACGCCCCCGGGGGTGGTAGTGCGTAGCCGCCCTTACCGCTTGCCCGAACACAAGAAAAAGGTGGTTCGGGATGAACTCAAGGCCATGCTCGAAATGGGCATAATCGAGGAGTCCCACAGTGACTGGAGCAGCCCAGTGGTCCTGGTTCCCAAGACTGATGGGTCGGTCTGGTTCTGTGTGGACTATAGAAAGGTCAATGCGGTGTCTAAATTTGATGCGTACCCAATGCCTCGCATTGATGAGTTGCTTGATGGGTTAGGCACTGCTCGCTTTTATTTAACACTGGATCTAACCAAGGGATATTGGCAGATACCCTTGACTCCTCTATCCTGAGAGAAAACGGCCTTTTCCACACTGTTTGGGTTACACAAATTTGTCACGCTCCCCTTTGGGTTGTTTGGGGGGCCCGCTACGTTCCAGCGGCTTATGGACAGGGTCCTCCGCCCTCATGCTGCCTACGCGGCCGCCTATCTAGATGACATAATCATCTACAGTCATGATTGGCCGCGGCACTTGGAACACCTGAGGGCTGTTCTAAAGTTGCTGAGGTGAGCGAGCCTCACAGCTAACCTGAAGAAGTGTGCGATTGGGCGGGTGGAAGTACGGTATCTGGGGTTCCACTTGGGTCATGGGCAGGTGAGTCCCCAAATTAACAAGACTGCAGCGATTGTGGCCTGCCCGAGGCCCAAGACCAAAAAGGAGGTGAGGCGGTTCTTGGGGCTGGCTGGCTATTATCGTAGGGTTATACCTAACTATTCGGACGTCACCAGCCCGCTAACCAACCTCACTAAAAAGGGGGCTCCAGATCCGGTCCAGTGGACGGAGCAATGCCAACAGGCCTTCTCGGAGGTAAAAGCTGCACTGTGTGGGGGCCACTTTTACACTCCCCTGACTTCTCTCTCCCCTTTATTTTGCAGACTGATGCATCGGACAGGGGGCTGGGGGTCGTTTTTTCCCAGGAGGTGGAGGGTGAGGAGCGCCCAGTGCTGTACATCAGCCGAAAGCTGTCGATGTGCGAGAGCAAGTACAGCACAATTGAAAAGGAGTGTCTCGCCATCAAGTGGGCGGTCCTCGCCCTCCGATACTACCTGCTGGGGTGCCCTTTCACTCTCTGTTCGGACCACGCACCCCTCCAGTTGCTCCACTGCATGAAGGATGCCAATGCGCGGATCATCCGTTGGTATCTCACTCTCCAGCCATTCAAGTTCGAGGTGATCCACAGGCCAGGGGCACAGATGGTGGTGGCGGACTTCCTGTCCCATCGGGGGGGAGTCAGCTTCAGGCTGGACGGCTCCCCAGCCTGAGTCGGGCGGTGGGGGTATGTGGCAGCGGGGGCGTGGCCAAGCAGCAGTCTGTGAATGGAGGGCGGGGTCGGGGAAGGTAAGTGGCTAGGTCATTACACCTGATGTCAATTTGTGTGTGTGTGCGTGTGTGTGTGTGTTTGTTGCAGGGATGGAGTATAAAGGGAGGGGGAAAGGAGAGAAGAAGGCCCCCGACCACAGCACTTGTGTGAATGAGTGAGTGAGTGAGCAAGTGTGTGAAAGAAAGAAAGAAAAGCTCAATAAAAGTGCATTTGTGTAAACACAAACTCTTGCCTGCCGTGCTTCTGTGCTCCACCCACATCGGGGATTACTACAGTTATCTATTAAGGCAGCACTATGGTCAGTAATTCTGGTGGGTCTGGTAATTTTTGGGTGGAGACTCATACTGTACATGGTATTAATAAATTCCTCAGTCATACTGTGCTTATTAGGGTTCAATAGATCAATATTTGTATCCCCACAAATGAAGATAACTTTTTTATTATCTACTGTAAATGTCTTTTCTACCCAGTGCTTAAACGCCTCTATACTAGTTTCTGGCGCTCTACATATACAGCTAATTACTACATTTCTACTTTTTTCAATATTGAACTAGAAAATATGACCACATCACGCCTGTCTTATCCACACTGCATTGGCTCCCAATCAAATTTCATATTGATTATAAAATACTACTATTGACCTTTAAAGCACTAAATGGTCTCGCACCACAGTACCTGAGTGAACTTCTGCTCCTCTATGACCCGCCACGCCTACTTAGATCAAAAGGTGCAGGCTATCTGCTGGTACCTCGTATAGTGAAGGCTACATCAGGGGGCAGAGCCTTTTCTTACAAAGCCCCACTGTTATGGAACAGCCTTCCAAGTAATGTTCAGGAATCAGACACAGTCTCAGCATTTAAGTCTAGGCTGAAAACATATCTGTTTAGTCAAGCCTTTTGTTAATGGTGTTTATGAGGTAAAGGAGTAGATCTGGAGGGTCCTCAGACATAGTGTTTTGGTAAACTGGGATGTATGGATGCTGTCAGTCCCCACTCGCTTGCTCACTCAAGTTTGTTGACGGTGTAGTGGCTGGCTGCTTTATGTCCCGGGGCTCCCTCATGCCTGTGTTACCTTCTGGCTCTCTCCTTTTAGTTATGCTGTCATAGTTAGTTGCCGGAGTCCCTGCTTGTACTCGGTGCAATATGTATACTGTTCCTACTTATTCAGGTGACATTGGGCATACCTAACCACCTGTGTTTTCTTTCTCTCTCCCCCACCCCAAATCTGTCCCTCTGAGTTACATGGAGTCAACAGGAAATCTTTTGGTGGAGACGGTGGGGACCTCGACTGGCTATCGTAGCCTGCAGGGAATCGGCCATCAGACATTCTGTCGCATGTCCCAGACCTGGTGAAATGTAACTGAATTGTCTTGGCCAGGCCTAAGGGTCCCATCTGCATCTCATCATTGCTGAGGAGTGTGCTCCCATCACCCAATCAAGCATCCAGCCAGAGCAGGTCATGATATATTTTTTACCATATTAACATGCCATTGTGTGTTATGCCTGATGTAAAGACTCTCATCTCTGCAAGCCTACCACACAGATTTAATACTTGTCATTTTTAGGGCATACCTAACAACGTGTTTTCTTTCTCTCTCTCTCTCTTCCCCCCCCCACCCATCTGTCCCTCTGAGTTACATGTTGATCCTGGGATTGAGATGCTGGCCTCTTCTGCCCCTCGGACCTGCTTGATCCATCCTGGTGCCCTGTGTCTGGTCGGAGTTTTATCGCCCCACTCCTGTGAAGGACGGCCCCATGAGGACAGTTGAGGGTTATACCTGTTAAAACTGTTAATATTATAGTCAGGCTGTCTGTTGTTGCCTAAATGAGGATGGGTTCCCTTTTGAGTCTGGTTCCTCTCGAGGTTTCTTCCTCATGTCGTCTGAGGGAGTTTTTCCTTGCCACCGTCGCCACAGGCTTGCTCCTTGGGGATAGATTAGGGATAAAATTAGCTCATGTTTTAAGTCGTTCAAATTCTGTAAAGCTGCTTTGCGACAATGTTTGTTAAAAGCGCTGTACAAATAAACTTGATTTGATTTGAATATTAATTTCGATTGTTAAACATTCTAATAAGTTATCAATCACCATCTATTAGCTTATAATTCAAATTACAGTCCACATACACCACCACTTCTCCTCCACCTTTATGTTTCCTGTTTATATAATTAAATTCCTATCCAGCCAGTTCGAAATCCACTCCTTTCTCCAGGTCAATCCAGGTCTCTGTTATGGCAATTATGTTGAATGGATGAGTAAACTGATTTAAGTATTTCTTGATGTGTTTGAAGTTAGTGTCCATGCTTCTGCTGTTGAAGTGTATTATTGATAATTTTCCCACAGCCTCAGTGGACTGATTGGACTGTTCCTCTGTATAATGGTGGCACTTGTCATTAATCTCTCGATTATGTTCATTATGTCTTATATTAGATATGGTTAGTTTTTTCTTTTTTATCAGACATCTAGTTTTAGGTTTGTTTACCTGACATGTTTCGACGTACGTAACCGTCGTCTTCCTCAGAGTGTCACTGGATGTTGTTGGTGACGCATCTTATCAGCTGATGTTTCCGAAGGCGTGACCTTCCTGTCTGGTTTGACAGGTCGGTAATGTCTTCTGCTGTCCGTTCGTCCCCTGCAAGATGGCACTCCAGGTATGGGAGAGCATGTATGCTCCCTCATCCCGGTTGATGGTCCTCGGGCTTCGCTTTCGGATCTCCATGGCCTCCCTGACCATCAACCAGGATGCGTCACCAACAACATCCAGTGACACTCTGAGGAAGACAACAGTTACGTACATCGAAACATGTCAGGTAAACAAATCTAAAACTAGATGTCTGATAAAAAAGAAAAAACTAACCATAATTGTCATTAATGGTTGAGAAAAAGTTATTGTCCGGGTCTATGCCATGATCTATATCCAATAGTTTATGGTCAGTGAATTCATGTGGTTTCAGTTCCAGGTTTTCATAATCAACAAGCATTTGCGTGAGCTGAGTAGTGTTCCGAGTAATGGATGAAAAAGTTATTTCGGTGTGTGTCATGGTTGAGTTTAGTGTAGTGTCACGTCAGTATTGATTACTGTACAGTCCCGATAGCCATCATTGGTATTTTGTCCAAGTCCTCGATGTTCCGTATGACCAGAACTCTCACCTCCTCCGGTGTAAGTAAGTAAGAGTAAGAGCCTTTATTGTCTCTTCAAGAGAGAAATTTGTCTTGGGCACAAAGTCTGGCAATTCACATCGACTTATACACACAATGGACAACACAAAATACATTTAACGTTAAACATCCACACAACAGCATTTATAATAAATATTACCACACACACACACACACCCATAGACACACACACACACACACACACACACACACACACACAACCCCATCACCCATGTACCATTCAACTTAATGAATACTTTGCAGTTGGTGATCCATGTAGATTAAATTTTATTTTCTTTCTTCAGATGTCGTGCTTTTCTGGCAATGTCAGCATTGCATTTTGTCAGGTGCTCATTGATGTAGACGTTTGTACCTTTCAGTTTCCTTCCTTGTTTCAGCAATGCAGCTTTATGTTTCCGGCTGATGAATCTCATGATGATGGCAGTGTTTTCCTTGTCTCTCCTGGGTAGAATGTGGCAGGCCTCGACATTGCTGCAATCAATATCGATTCCCTTTGAGTGTAGGAATGCCCACACTTGTTGCTCCATGGAGTTGCTGCCCAGTTCGTCAGATTCTCCCTCCCTTGTCACTGCTTTTGCATATGACCGGGGTTTCTTCTGAATCTCAGTGACGATGACGTCGTTCATCCTGGTGTATTGTTCCAGTTCAGCAACTCTGCTTTCCAGGTGGGCGAGACGCCGGTTCTTCTCGGCGTTCTACAGCCTGAGCAACTTCACTTCCATCACCAGCTCCATGATGGTTTTCTGTTGTTGTTTAATAACAGAAACTTCTTCCACCAGAAAGTCGAGTGACTTTTTAATGTACTCGCCTTACTCAGCTGTAAAGTTCTTTTTTGGAGATATAATTCACCAACAAAGCCATCCAATTCAGTAAAATGTTTGAAGAGTCGTTTCCTCACCTCACTGCCTTTCTGAAGTTTCCCCGAAGGTGAGGTTTATTAATCAGGGGTTTGATAACTGCTAGTTTAAAGGATTTGGGTACAAAGCCAATCCTAAGAGAAGAATTTATTATTTTTAGATGCGGTTCAATTACTTCAGGTATTATCTGTTTGAATAGACGTGTAGGTAAGGGATCTAGTACACAAGTTGAGGCTTTTGATGCCGAGATTAATGAAAGTAATTCAGTTTCTCTAAGGGGAGTAAAACATTCTAATTGCTGATCTGATACAGTTATATTGTTAACTACATGGTCACTTACATTGTCTGACCTTAAATTAGTAGTTTGAATTTTTTTGTCGGATATTCTCAATTTTGTCATTTAAAAAAAATCATGAAATTGTTGCTACTACATACTGCAGGTTGCATGTGTCTATAGAGATCTTGCAGTCACGTGACCGGAAAGTACACAGCCGCCATTTTGTCGGTAAAAAACACCGCTGAATACTGCTGAATACTGCTGCACTTGTGTACAAAATGGATAAATTTCAACCGACGGACTACACGGCTCATTTTTCTAATGAACAGATAATTAGATATATGTCTAAAATAAATGACCTACGGATTAGTGACCCTTATGGCTTACCGGACGTAGTTTTCACGACGGTGTCAGTGGATATGGAAATGCCAGAGGTGGAATACCCAGACGTGTATAATTACCTCATAAACTTTCCCTCGTTGTTCAGTGGTGAAGCACTGCGTGCTTATAAATCTGTGGACAGTTATCTTTACAGAAATTCATGTGGCCCCTAAAAGTGTAAAATAATTTTATATCTAGAGACTACATTGATTGTCACACCACTAAAGACCCAATCCCCCCCCACCCCCACCCCAAGCCTTTTCTCAGGTTCCCACTTCCCGGAATTTTTTATTAGAGCAAATCATAAACTTATATTGCGAATAACCACATGGATATACTGAAATAAATACATGGCGAACCTGAGATGAAATGATCACTGCACAGGCGCCAGTGATCGTTCTTTCCAGTCGGTTCCCATGCCTTGTTCTTGTTGTTTGCATCGGCCCGGCTGATAGCAGCAATCCACTTTGCACACCTGTCAGAGTCCCGTGGCAGCCTATGAAACTTTCTTCCAGATTTCTGACCTTTCCTGTTGTGGCATTTATATGCCATACAACTCTCTGGCATTGTGGCACGGTAATATTTGAAGATTTGGGTGAAAAAAAAAAAAAGTCAGTGTTGGAAATATGGCGTTTGACCGACAAAATGGCGACTGCTTACAATCTGGAGCGGATGTGACGTCACGTGCAAGATCTCTATAGTGGACTTATTCCTGGTCAATTTTGCTACAGTATTAAATAGGAATCTAAGATTATTTTTGTTATCTTCTATTAGGGAGGAGAGATATGTTGATCTAGCATCACTAAGAGCTTTTCTATACTTCAGGAAGCTCTCCTTCCACGCTAATTTGAACGCTACCAATTTTGTTTGACGCCATTTATGTTCCAATTTTTGAGTGGTCTGTTTTAATGTGCGAGTGTCATCATTATACCAGGGTGCTAATTTTTTGTCTCTGACCATTTTCCTTTTAAGAGGAGCTACATTATCTAAAGTAAAGCGGAACGTTGACTATAAGCATTCAGTTGCCTGATCAAGTTCTGCAGGGGCTGACAGTGACCCAATCAAAGTTGATAACTCTGGGAGATCATTTATAAAGTTCTGTGCAGTAGTTGGCATGAATGTACATTTAATACAGTAGCATATGGTGAGGTGCATATATTATTACTTAGACATATTTTGAATGAGATAATGATCTGAGATAACTTCAGACTGTGGAAGTGTAACTATATTTTCTATGTTTAACCCGAATGTTAGTATTAGATCGAGGGTGTGACCACCATTATGGGTCGGTCCTATGACATTCTGATTAATCCCTACTGAATCTAAAATGGACACAAATGCTGTTTTCAAAGGGTCTTCTGGGTTATCGAAGTGAATATTAAAATCTCCGACAACTAAAGCTTTGTCTAAGGAAATAACCCGATCTGAGATAAAATCTGCAAATTCAGAAAGAAACTCAGAATATGGCCCTGGGGGCCTGTAAATAATAAGTCAAGTCAAGTCAGCTTTATTGTCAGTTTCTTCATATACACAGGTCATACAAGGAAATTGAAATTACGTTTCTCTCTATCCCATGTAAAGACATAGACAAACATAGGACTGACATTAACAAGACAAACATTAAAGTGCAAGACAGGACCAATAACAGTGTAACAAGCAATAAGTAATAATAAAGTAATGATTAAAAAAAATTAAAACATTTAGAAAAATAATCTAGGCTAAAGACAGGAAGATAAGAACAAGACTAGTATACAAGACACACAGTACAGCACAGTCCAGTTGAGGTTATCACAGTAGCAGCATTATGTAGAATAATGTGTTAAATAATAATGTGTTAATAATGTGTAGCAGCATTCAGAAGCAGCATATGGTAAGTTGTTATATTGCAGGGCCCAAGGCAGTTCTTATGAGATAGTTCAGGTAAGGTGCAAAGTCAAATGTGTAGTTCCATAGAGAAGTCTTTTCCGTGGAGAGCAGCAGCAACAAGAAACAGTGTATGGTGTGTAAAAAAAGTGAGGTAGTGCAGATAAAGGTGCAAAAGTCACATAGTGCAGTTCCATAGTCAGAGTCTTTCCTGAGTTCGAGTCTTTCCATGTGTGTGTGTGGGGGGGGGGGGCTTCCTGAGTCAGAGTCTTTCCGTGTGTGTGTGTGTGTGTGTGTGTGTGTGTGTGTGTGTGTGTATGGGGGGGGGGGTGTTCCTGAGTCAGAGTCTTTCCCATGCGGGGGGCAAGATCCTAACTTCTTGGCTGTCTGGTGGGTGGAGCTGTCAGTGATGGGAGAGAGGGGAGGGAGTTCAACATCCTGACGGCCTGGTGGACGAAGCTGTTGGTGAGTCTGGTGGTTCTGGACCGTAGGCTCCTGTACCTCTTTCCAGAGGGCAGGAGGCTAAACAGGTTGTGTGCTGGGTGAGTCTCATCTCTCACAATTGTGAGAGCTTTGCGGGTGAGGCGGGTGGTGTATATGTCTTGCAGGGAGGGGAGGGGTGCATTGATGATCTTCCCAGCTGTGTTCACTATACGCTGCAGGGCTTTCCTGTTGTGGTCAGTGCAGCTCCCGTCCCATACAGTGATGCAGCTGGAGAGGATGCTCTCAATGGTCCCTCTGTATAACGTAGTCATGATGGGTGATTGGGCACTGGCGTGCTTCAGTTTGCACAGGAAGTAGAAGCACTTTTGGGCTTTCTTGGCCAGTGCTGCGGTGTTGTTGGTCCAGGAGAGATCCTCGCTGATGTGCACTCCAAGGAATTTTGTGCTTCTCACTCTCTGCACAGCAGCACCATCGATGGTCAGTGGCAGGTGTTGGCTGTGGCCTCTCTGGAAGTTGACAACAATCTCCTTTGTCTTACTGATGTTCAGCAGGAGGTTGTTGTCTCTGCACCACTTGGCCAGAAGGTCCGCCTCAGTCCTGTAGTGCGTCTCGTCGCCGTTGGTGATGAGACCCACCAGAGTTGTGTCGTCTGCAAACTTTACCAGGTGGTTGGTACTGCAGGTTGTTTTGCAGTCGTGTGTCAGCAGGCTGAAGAGCAGAGGACTGAGCACACAGCCTTGTGGAGCTCCTGTGCTTAGTGTGATGGTGCTCAAGGTGTTGTTGCCGACACGTACTGCTTGTGGTCTCTTGCTGAGGAAGTCTAGTAGCCAGTTGCAGAGGGAGGTAATGAGGCCCAGCTTGTCCAGTTTGCAGATCAGCTGTTGGGGTATTATGGTATTGAATGCTGAGCTGAAGTCAATGAACAGCATTCTCACATATGAATCTTTTTCCTCCAGGTGAGTGAGGGCTGGGTGAAGAGCAGAGCAGATTGCATCCTCTGTGGAGCGTCGGGCCCTGTATGCAAACTGGAAGGGGTCCAGGGTGGATGGGATGGTGGATTTGATGTGTGCCATGACCAGTCATTCGAAGCACTTCATAATAATGGGTGTCAGTGCTACAGGACGGTAGTCGTTGAAGGAGGATGGTGATGGCTTCTTTGGCACGGGTATGATGGTGGTGGCTTTGAAGCAGGAGGGGACGATGGCTTGTTCCAGTGAGGTGTTAAAGATGTCAGTGAAGACATGCTTTAGTTCCTCAGCGCAGTCCTTCAGTACCCAACCATGGATGTTGTCTGGGCCTGTTGCTTTGTGTGGGTTGATGTTGGTGAGTGCTCTCTTCATGCTAGCGACAGACAGACATAGTGTCTGGTCGTGAGGTGGGGGTGGTGTTTTCTGTGGATGGGTGTTGTTTTGTTCCTCGAAACGTGCGAAGAAGCTGTTCAGGTCGTTCAGCAGAGGTGTGTTGCTTTCGCAGCTTCGTGGCGCGGGCTTGTAGTCAGTGATAGCTTGGATGCCCTTCTATAGGCTCTGTGCATCTTTGCTATCTCTGAAGTGGGAGGTTATTTTCTGTGTGTAGTCCTTTTTTGCTTTCCTAATGCCTCGTGACAGGTTGGCTCTTGCTATTTTCAGGCCCGCTTCATCCCCAGCTCTGAAGGCTTTATCTCTAGCCCTCAGCAGCCTGTGGACATCCCCTGTCAGCCATGGCTTCTGGTTGGCCCGAGTGATGGTTTTTGTGTGCGTCACATCATCAATGCACTTGGTGATGTAGGAGGTCACGGTGTCTGTGTACTCCTCAATGTCTGTTTGGTTGTTGTAGGTGGCTGCTTGTCTGAAAATGTCCCAATCAGTTATTTCAAAGCAGTGCTGGAGAGCAGCTTGGGCACCGTCTGGCCATACTCTCACCTCTTTTGGAACCGGTTTGGTGAGTTTTGCCTTTTGTCTGTATGCGGGCAGTAGCAGGACAGTTTCATGGTCTGATAGTCCGATCTGGGGGAGGTGTGTTGCTCTGTAGGCTTCTTTATGGGAAGTGTATACCATGTCCAGTGTGTTTATTCCCCTTGTTGGAAAATCCACATGCTGGTGGTATTTTGGAAGGACAGTTTTTAGATCAGCATGATTGAAATCCCCGGCGAGAATGATGAAACCATCTGGGTGTGTTGTCTGTTGTTTGCTGATGGCATGGTAGAGTTCGTTTAGTGCTGCATTTCTCTCGCTGTTGTTGTTGGTTGGTGGAATGTAAACTGCGACGAGCAGAATCGCAGTAAACTCTCTCGGCAAGTAGAATGGACGGCACTTAATGATCATGAACTCAGCCAGTGGTGAACAGTGTCTATAAACTACCTTAGCGTCTCTGCACCATTCATCTCAGATGTAAACACACACGCCCCTGCCATGACTTTTACCCCCTTCTGAGAGCGCTCTGTCCATTCGGTAGCATGTTAGCTGCTCCAGTTGTATGGCTGAGTCAGGGATGTTGTCGTTTAGCCATGTTTCAGTGAAAATGAACACACAACAACTGCTTACTGTCCGGTTCGCTGATCTTAAAAGTCGAATGTGGTCCATTTTGTTGTCCAGTGATCTGACATTTGCTAGCAGGATAGATGGTATGGCCGGCCAAGTAGGGTTAGCTGCTAGCCTGTTCCAGATGCCTCTGTGTTTCCCCCGCTTCCTAGTTCGCGAGCACCGCGGTCGATGCCTCTTTCCTGGGGTCGACGTGCTAGGCGAGTCCGCAGGTCTGTGCAGGATTCCCAGCTCCTGTAGCGTCCGTGTTTCAATGTCCAAAACATCACATATCTTGCTGTTCCGAATTTGTAACAATTCCTGTCGGCTGTATTTGTGTTCCGACATACACTGACGAGAAAGACACTCCAAAAAACACATTTTACAAAGAAAACAAACAAAACCCGGGAGAGAGAGGGGCCGCTGCATCTGTGCCACACTTCCACCGGTTCCAAGTAATGGAATTAACTGGGTAGGCCTATTTTTCAAGGCTACATACATTATATTAGTATGAAAAACTTCAAATGTATTACATTTATAACCAGGTTTTTGTGTTACACCTAGATAATCATTATAAATAACCTCTGGGTGGTAAAAGAGAGCAACTGGACTTGCTTGAAGATTCTTGAAGATGTTTCACTTCTCATCCGAAAGGCTTCTTCAGTTCTGTGACTAATAGGGAGTATCAGGTATTTATCCTCTCATGGATGAAAAGTAATCCTAAGGTGTCATTAAGTCATCCTGTTAGTATGGTTCACTGGGGGCTGAGTGTGAACAGCCTAGAGAGTCATTGGGGTGATCAATGGGTTGTTGGTTCTCTCTGTCCGCCTGTGAGTCACTGAAAACAGCTGGGTTTTGGTATGCATTCAGTTGTCTGGGAAGTGTGCCAAGGACTGCATTGTAGGTGGCTGATAAATGATGTCTTAGACCACCACCTCTGTTCAGTGATGGCCGTTCCAGGTTGACAAAAATGGCTTCTTTAACTCCTCGCTCATACCAATGATCCTCTCTGGCTAAAATGTGTACATTGCAATCCTATAATGAGTGTCCTTTGTTATTAAGATGAAGATAGACAGCAAAGTCCTGGACTGAGGAACTGGCTCTCCTGTGTTGAGCCATGCACCTGTGAAGTGGTTGTTTTGTTTCCCCAATATACGAGTCCGTGCATTCCTCACTGCACTGAATTGCATACACTATGTTGTCCTGTTTGTGTCTGGCTATTCTGTCCTTAGGGTGGACCAGTTTCTGCTTCAGGGTGTTACTGGGTCTGAAATGTACCGGAATGTTGTGTTTGTAGAAGATCCTCCTGAGTTTCTCAGATAGACCAGAAATGAAGGGAATGACAATGTTCTTGAGTTTGTTCCTGTTATCCTCCTTGTCCGATATGTTCCTTTTTCTGCTCTTAAAGAAGGCCCAGCTGTGATACCCGCAGTTTTGAAGTGCTTTCTTGATGTGATTCTGCTCCTTCTCTTTTTCCTCTACCATTGTAGAAATGTTCTGAGCCCTGTGTTGCAAGGTCCTAATGACCCCCTGTGGCAGCAGGGGTGTGATCAAACGCCAGCCTGTGACAGGAGGGCTGAGTCAGGGAAGGTAAGTGGCAGAATCACTACACCTGTCGTTAATTAATGTTTGTGTGTCTCCCCAGTGACCGCGCCCTATTTAAGGAGAGAGAGCGAGAGCAGAGAGAGCTCTCTCCACACCTAGACGGCTGATGTGTGTGCGTGTGTCTGAGTGTGTGGCTGGGAGAGTGTGAGAAGCTGAAAAGCTACAAATAAAAAGAGTTTTGAGAACTCATTTCTGTCCTGCCGTCCTTCTGTGCTCCACCCACTTACACGGACTGTCACAGTGGTGCCGAAACCCGGGAAATGAGCACAGAAGAGAACAGCTCCATGGAGTCCTTCACCTTCACCAACCTGATCCATGCCCTCACCACGGCCCAACAGAGCCAGCACCAGGCGCTGCTCACCCTCCAAAAGGAGCAAGAACAACGGTTCCAGGCCCTGGTGCTGGCACAACAGGAAGATCGTCGGGCGTTCCGGCACCTCCTTGTGTTGGCGGGGTCCACCATCTCCACCGCCACGGGCCCTTCCCCCCTCACCCTCACGAAGATGGGCCCGCAGGACAACCCCGAGGCATTCCTCACGCTCTTTGAGCAGGTAGCAGAGACCTCGGGGTGGCCGGTGGAACAGCGCACGGCACACCTCCTCCCCCTGCTAACAGGAGAGGCACAGCTGGCCACGCTACAGCTCCCCGCCGACTGCCGGCTGGCCTACGCGGACCTTCGCCGGGCCGTCCTCCAGCGGGTGGGACGCACCCTGGAGCAACAGTGTCCGCGTTTCCGCGCTCTGCGCTTGGAGGAAGTCGGCCGGCCATTCGCGTTTGGCTAGCAATTCCGGGACGCCTGCTGGTGGTGGTTGAGGGCCGACAGCTGCGACACCAAGGGACTCATCGACCAGGTGGTACTGGAGCAGTTCGTCGTGCATTTACCAGCGGGAACCGCAGAGTGGGTCCAGTGCCACCACCCGGCGTCGCTGGATCAGGCAATCGAGCTGGCGGAGGACCATTTGGCGGCTGTCCCGACGGCAGGACAGCAGACGACCTCTTCTCTCCTCTCTCCCCTCCTCCTGTGTCTCCTCCTTACCCTATTCCCCCACCGCAGAGGCGGGGGCCGGCGCCACATCAGCCGGCCCGCCGCACCCGCAGTTCCCTCCCGTGTCTCCCTTCTGTGTCCATCTCTCTCCCCCCTAAGATGAGTGAGCCCCAGAGCACTAGTGCAGAGAGGAAGCCCGGGCCGGTTCGCTGGCGCGGCGGGAAGCCGGGCCACCTCCAACAGCAGTGCTCGGTAATGGAGGTGGGCATGGTGGTTCGGATCCCCGACGCACCGGGAGCCGCCCTCGATCGGGCCAGAGCGTATCGCATACCGGTGAGTATCCAAGGGGGTACATATCAGGCGTTGGTGGATTCTGGCTGTAATCAGACCTCAATCCACCAAAGCCTGGTGCAGGATGAGGCATTGGGGGGAGCACAATTGGTGAAGGTGTTGTGTGTGCACGGGGATGTTCACAACTACCCTTTAGTGTCGGTCCACATTTTTTTTCGAGGGGAAAAATTTGTAGTGAAGGCGGCGGTTAATCCTCGCCTTACCCACTCTCTAATTTTGGGGACTGATTGGCCAGGATTAGTGGGTCCTGTCATTTAACAGGGGGAGGTCCTGGTGTCGCATTGGCAGGAGCAGCTGTCACAGAGCCGTCTACGTCATCTCCGAGTCAGAGTGAGGAGCTGCTGGCTCCTCCTCCCTCTCTCGGGGAATCCCTCGCAGATTTCCCGTTAGAGCAGTTGCGAGACGAGACTCTGCGGCATGCGTTTGACCAAGTGAGAGTAATCGATGGTCAAATGCTCCTGCCGAATGCCACCCCGTCCTTCCCCTACTTCACGATTATGAAGGATAGATTATACCGAGTGACGCAGGACACTCAAACTAAAGAGCGGGTCACGCAGCTTTTAATTCCGAAGAGCCGCCGGGAATTGGTATTCCAGGTGGCTCACTTTAATCCCATGGCTGGACATTTAGGGCAGGATAAAACACTAGCCCGAATAATGGCCCGGTTCTATTGGCCAGGGATTCGCGGCGATGTCTGTAGGTGGTGTACGGCATGCCGCGAATGCCAGTTAGTAAATCCAGCAGCCATTCCAAAAGCACCTTTGCGCCCTCTACCGTTAATCGAGACCCCGTTCGAAAGAATTGGGATGGATCTCGTCAGGCCATTAGATCGGTCAACACGAGGGTACCGCTTTATATTAGTTATAGTGGACTATGCAACGCGATACCCAGAAGCAGTGCCTCTTCGCAATATCTCAGCACGCAGTATTGTGGAGGCACTCTTCCGCGTTATCTCCCGAGTTGGAATCCCAAAAGAGATTCTGACTGACCAAGACACCTCGTTTATGTCACATTCACTGAACGAACTGTATGGGTTGTTGGGTATTAAGCCGATCCGCACCAGCATGTATCACCCACAAACAGACAGTTTAGTTGAACGGTTCAATCGCACCCTCAAGAACATAATTAAAAAATTCATAAGTGAGGACGCACGTAATTGGGATAGGTGGCTCGAACCCTTGCTCTTTGCAGTGCGAGAGGTCCTCCAAGCCTCCACAGGGTTCTCCCCATTTGAATTCTTATACGGGCGTAAGCTGCGCGGCATCCTAGATGTGCTGCAGGAAAATTGGGAGGAGGGACCTTCACCAAGTAAAAACGAAATCCAATACGTTATGGACCTGCGTGCAAAACTCCACACACTCGCGCACCTAACTCAGGAGAATTTGCGGCAGGCCCAAGAACGACAGACCCGCCTGTATGACAAGGGTACGCACCTTAGGGAGTTTGCACCGGGAGAGAAAGTACTCGTACTGTTGCCCACATCGAGCTCCAAATTAGTCGCCAAGTGGCAAGGACCCTTTGAGGTCACACGGCGAGTCGGGGACGTTGACTATGAGGTGAGGCAAACGGATAGGGGTGGGGCGCTACAGATTTACCACCTCAACCTGCTCAAACTCTGGAACGAGGAGGTCCCCGTGGCGTTGGTGTCGGTGGTTCCAGAGAAGGCAGAGCTGGGGCCGGAGGTGCAAAAGGGAACATTGACATCGCGTGCCTCTCCGGTCCCCTGTGGAGACCACCTCTCCCCGACCCAACTCACGGAGGTTGCCCAGTTGCAGACCGAGTTTTCAGAAGTGTTCTCACCCCTGCCCGGCCACACCAACCTCATAGAGCACCACATTGAGACACCCCGGGGGTGGTAGTGCGTAGCCGCCCTTACAGGTTACCCGAGCACAAGAAAAAAGTATGCCATGCTCGAAATGGGCATCGTCGAGGAGTCCCACAGTGACTGGAGCAGCCCGGTGGTCTTGGTACCCAAGGCCGACGGGTCGGTCCGGTTCTGTGTCGACTATAGAAAAGTCAACGCGGTGTCTAAATTCGATGCATACCCAATGCCTCATATTGATGAGTTGCTCGATCGGCTAGGCACGGCTCATTTTTACTCGACACTGGATTTAACAAAGGGTTATTGGCAGATCCCCTTGACTCCATTATCCTGGGAAAAGAGCCTTTTCCACACCATTCGGCTTACACCAATTCGTCACACTTCCTTTTGGGCTGTTTGGGGTGCCCGCTATGTTTCAGCGGCTGATGGACAGGGTCCTCCGGCCCCACGCCACCTATTTGGCCGCATACCTTGACGATATCATTATTTATAGTAATGACTAGCAGCGGCACTTACAACACCTGAGGGCTGTCCTTAAGTCGCTGAGGTGAGCGGGTCTCACAGCCAACCCAAAGAAGTGTGTGATTGGGCGGGTGGAAGTACGGTATCTTGGCTTCCACTTGGGCAATGGGCAGGTGCGTCCCCAAATTAACAAGACCGCAGCAATTGCGGCCTGCCCAAGGCCCAAGACCAAAAAGGGGGTGAGACAGTTCCTGGGGCTGGCTGGCTACTATCGTAGGTTTATACCTAATTATTTGGACGTCACCAGCCCGCTGACTGATCTCACTAAAAAGGGGGCACCAGATCCGGTCCAGTGGACGGAGCAATGCCAGCGGGCTTTCTCTGAGGTAAAGGCTGCACTGTGCGGGGGGCCACTATTACACTCCCCTGACTTTTCTCTCCCTTTTATGTTACAGACGGATGCGTCAGACAGAGGGCTGGGGGCCGTGTTGTCCCAGGAGGTGGAGGGGGAGGATCGTCCCGTGCTGTACATCAGCAGAAAGCTGTCAGTACGTGAGGGGCACTTCAGCACGATAGAAAAGGAGTGCCTCGCGATCAAATGGGCGGTCCTTGCCCTCCACTACTACCTGCTGAGGTGCCCTTTCACCCTCTGTTCGGACCACGCACCCCTCCAGTGGCTCCACCGCATGAAGGATGCCAACGCGCAGATCACCCATTGGTATCTGGCACTCCAACCCTTTAATTTCAAGGTGATCCACAGGCCGGGGGCGCAGATGGTTGTGGCGGACTTTCTCTCCCGTCAACGGGGGGGAGTCGGCTGCAGGCCGGACAGCTGCCCAGCCTGAGTCGGGGGGTGGGGGTATGTGGCAGTGGGGGCGTGGTCAAGCACCGGCCTGTGACAGGAGGGCAGAGTCAGGGAAGGTAAGTGGCAGAATCACTACACCTGTCGTTAATTAATGTTTGTGTGTCTCCCCAGTGACCGTGCCCTATTTAAGGAGAGAGAGCGAGAGCAGAGAGAGCTCTCTCCACACCTAGATGGCTGATGTGTGTGCGTGTGTCTGAGTGTGTGGCTGGGAGAGTGTGAGAAGCTGAAAAGCTACAAATAAAAAGAGTTTTGAGAACTCAGTTCTGTCCTGCCGTCCTTCTGTGCTCCACCCACTTACACAGACTGTCACACCCCCAATTTGTGTTCCAGTGGATGGTGTGAGTCGAAGAGTAGGTACTGGTCTGTGTGTGGGGGTTTCTGGTAGACCTCGATGCTAAGGCATCTGTCTTGTCTAATGTGTATATCACAATCCAAGAAGGCTAGATTATTCCCACTGATGTCCTCCCAAGTGAAACTGATGTTGATATCCACTGCATTGATGTGCTTAGAGAAGGCTTCCACCTCATGGGTTTTGATTTTAACCCAGGTGTCATCCACATATCTGATAGTGATTTTCTTCACTATCATTTAAAATAAACAGACCATTAACATGGGGCATAGCCTCTGCACAGCTTTTTAAAAAGTCAGCAAAATCTCTGAGTGGAAGAGAATCTCTCATCTCATCTCATTATCTCTAGCCGCTTTATCCTTCTACAGGGTCACAGGCAAGCTGGAGCCTATCCCAGCTGACTATGGGCGAAAGGCGGGGTACACCCTGGACAAGTCGCCAGGTCATCACAGGGCTAACACATAGACACAGACAACCATTCACACTCACATTCACACCTACGGTCAATTTAGAGTCACCCGTTAACCTAACCTGCATGTCTTTGGACTGTGGGGGAAACCGGAGCACCCGGAGGAAACCCACGCGGACACGGGGAGAACATGCAAACTCCACACAGAAAGGCCCTCGCCGGCCCCGGGGCTCGAACCCAGGACCTTCTTGCTGTGAGGCGACAGCGCTAACCACTACACCACCGTGCCGCCCCTGCAAGAGAATCATTTGGACCAATTTCATGAGACTGCCTCAAAGTTTTCTGAACAACAAATGGATTCCTGTACCTGTCCTTTAAAACAGACCAGGGACCTTCATAAGCATCTTCAGAGCTCCTATAGAAGAATCCCTTTACAGCCTTGTGTGCCTCACCTGTAAAGTAGCTTTTTAAATATCGCATTTTTTTTCACTTGGAGGGATAGGTTTTCTATCAATCAGAGTTGTGAATGATCTTAAAGTCGACAAACTTCAATGGATCACCAGCAAACATAGTTGGTTCAGGAACAGGCAGATGATTTAAGATAAGTGAACTTGCAATTGCTTCAGCCAAACTGGCTGCTGAACCTTGAGAAGAATCATGCAATTGGAATAATGTAACTGTTGTACCCAATTGTCTATTTAAATTCATAACTGGAGTCATTTTGACAACAGGGGCTGGATTGTTACACTCGCCAACTACATCACCTTCAATTTGATTATATGTTCAGGCACGGGCTGTAGCCACTTTAACATCCATTTCTGCTTGCATCATTTTAAGCCTTGTTTTTTCCTTTAATTTCAAATCAACTTCAGCTTGCCTTTGCTTCAATTGCACCATCATTTGTGACTCATGAAGTTTCTATTCACTTTCAAGCTTACTAAGCTTAGCTTGCTGAGCTTGTATCTTCTGCATAGACTTTATTTGTTCTAATTTGGCTGCAAGATCTGCTTCTACATCTACTCGCTGACTTAAAGCTTTGGAGATGACTGACAAGTTGTCCAATTTCTCAGAGAGGACACTTTGTGTTTGTGCCACCAAAAAATTGATACATATTCATCACGGTTTAAAGTCATTCACACTCTCTCTCAGCTTCTGCTTTAAAGGTCTTTTGATCTAAACCTACTTCCAGTCGTTTACTTACAAGATCACAGATTTCTGTAGTGAGTGTATTACAAGCATCCATTTTTTGTACAATGTCAGTAGTGTTAAGAGAATTACGTTGGAGTGGCTCATAATTTTGATTTACACAATCATATCTACTTTGAATTTGTTTATTTATTTTATCCAGATCCTCCTTCAAACAGAATTTCTTAAGTCTTGTTCTAGATTCTCTGGCTATCTTCTTCCAGGATTCATAAGCCCTCAGAAATGTCTTTAAGTGCCTTTTAGCTGCTTCTTCCTGCATTTGTTTCCCCTTCTCTGTGAGCCGCCGTTCGCGAGTAGGGACTGTTTCTTGCATGCCAATAGGCTTTTCATTCTCCTTTTCTAATGACGGTTCTTCTACAGGACTTAAGGCCCTGTCCACACAGCAACGGATTCAGATGACTCCGATACAATTGCTTATCGTTTAGGCCTGGCATCCACACGGCACCGGCGTTTTGGGTGCCCAAAACGCAATCTTTTTGAGAACGGGTTCCAGAGTGGAAAGATCTGGCAACGTTGCCGTTGTGAAGTCGTCTGGATGAGTAGAACGGATTTGTTTATGATGACGTCACAACCACATGACTGTGAGTGCTTCACGCTGGGTAGAAGTGTAAAGAATATCACCAGGATATCACCAGGAAAAAGCCTTACAGAGCACTAGTGAGAGTGAAACACGAGCTTGGATATTATTATTATTATTATGTTCAGTGTTGGTGGCACGGTGGTGTAGTGGTTAGCGCTGTCGCCTCACAGCAAGAAGGTCCTGGGTTCGAGCCCCGGGGCTGGCGAGGGCCTTTCTGTGCGGAGTTTGCATGTTCTCCCCGTGTCCGCGAGGGTTTCCTCCGGGTGCTCCGGTTTCCCCCACAGTCCAAAGACATGCAGGTTAGGTTAACTGGTGACTCTAAATTGACCGTAGGTGTGAATGGTTGTCTGTGTCTATGTGTCAGCCCTGTGATGACCTGGCGACTTGTCCAGGGTGTACCCCACCTTTCGCCCATAGTCAGCTGGGATAGGCTCCAGCTTGCCTGCGACCCTGTAGAAGGATAAAGCGGCTAGAGATAATGAGATGAGATGTTCAGTGTTAGTTCACAGTAGTAATGCAAGAAGCAGAATAGTGACAGTAATAGTGAAGCAAAAACATGCAATTGTACAAACACTGCAGCTCTACAGCAAAATATTAATTTATGAAATGGTCTGATTCTTAACACCAGTAGTGCCAATGATCTTCTCATTGCGATGCGAGTTGTCAACAAATCCTATAACTTGGTTCATGAAACGCGCTTACAAAATATTTTCACTGTGAATATTTATTGTGTAATGGTGCAAAGTGACCCCTCCTAGAACTGCCACCTTATTGTGGTGGAGGGGTTTGTGTGCTTGAATGATCCTAGGAGCTATGTTGTCGGGGGCATTATGCCCCTGTTAGGGTTTCCCAAGGCAGACAGGTCCTAGGTGACAGGCCAGACCAAGAGCAGTTCACCAAAAAACCCCTATGGAGAAAAAATCCAGGACCGTGACGTCGCCCGGTAGGACGCAGCCGGGGCCCCACCCTGGAGCCAGGCCCGGGGTTGGGGCTCGTATGCGAGCGCTTGGTGGTCGGGCCTTTGCCCATGGGGCCCGGCCGGGCTCAGCCCGAAGAGGCGACGTGGGCCCGACCTCCTGTGGGTTCACCACCCACAGAGGTAGCAGTAGGGGTTTGGTGCAGTGTGGATTGGGTGGCAGTCGAAGGCAGGGGCCTCGACGACCTGACCCCCGGACACAGCGGCTGGCTGTTGGGACATGGAATGTCACTTCGCTGGGGGGGAAGGAGCCTGAGCTTGTGCGGGAGGTTGAGAGGTACCGGCTAGAGATAGTCGGGCTCACCTCCACGCACAGCTTGGGCTCTGGAACCCAGCTCCTCGAGAGGGGCTGGACTTTCCACTTCTCTGGAGTCGCCCATGGTGAGCGGCGGCGGGCTGGTGTGGGCTTCCTTATAGCTCCCCAGCTCAGCCGCCATGTGTTGGAGTTTACCCCAGTGAACGAGAGGGTCGCCTCTCTGCGCCTTCGGATTGGGGAGAGGGCTCTTGCTGTTTGTGCCTACGGGCCAAATAGCAGTATAGAGTATCCGGCCTTCTTGGAGTCCCTGGGAGAGGTACTGAGGGGTGCTCAGACTGGGGACTCCATTGTGCTACTGGGGGACTTCAATGCTCACGTGGGCGATGACAGTGACACCTGGAGGGGCGTGGTTGGGAGGAACGGCCTCCCCGATCTGAACCCGAGTGGTGTTTTGTTATTGGACTTCTGTGCTAGTCACAGTTTGTCCATAACGAACACCATGTTCGAGCATAGGGGTGTCCATAAGTGCACGTGGCACCAGGACACCTTAGGTCGGAGGTCGATGATCGACTTTGTAGTCGTGTCATCTGATCTCCGACCCTATGTCTTGGACACTCGGGTGAAGAGAGGGGCTGAGTTGTCAACTGATCACCACCTGGTGGTGAGTTGGATCCGCTGGCGGAGGAGGAAGCTGGACAGACCTGGCAGGCCCAAACGTATGGTGAGGGTCTGCTGGGAACGTCTGGCCGAGCACTCTGTTGGGGAGGTCTTTAACTCCCACCTCCGGGAGAGCTTTTCCCAGCTTCCGAGGGAGGCGGGGGACATTGAGTCTGAGTGGACCATGTTCTCTACCTCCATTGTGGACGCAGCTGTTCGGAGCTGTGGCCGCAAGGTCTCCGGTGCCTGTCGTGGCGGCAATCCCCGAACCCGGTGGTGGACACCGGAAGTAAGGGATGCCGTCAAGCTGAAGAAGGAGTCCTATCGGGCCATGTTGACCTCCGGGACTCCTGAGGCAGCCGACGGGTATCGGCAGGCCAGGCGTGCTGCAGCTCGGGCAGTTGCGGAGGCAAAAACTCGGAACTGGGAGGAGTTCGGGGAGGCCATGGAGAAGGACTATCGGTCGGCCTCGAAGAAATTCTGGCAAACCGTCCGGCGCCTCAGGAGGGGGAAGCAGTACTCTGCCAACACTGTTTACAGTGCGGGTGGGGAGCTGTTGACCTCGACTGGGGACATTGTCGGGCGGTGGAAGGAATACTTTGAGGATCTCCTCAATCCCACCGTCATGTCTTCCACTGAGGAGACTGAGGCTGATGACTCAGAGGTGGACTCGTCCATTACCCAAGCCGAAGTCACTGAGGTGGTTTGCAAGCTCCTCGGTGGCAAGGCACCGGGGGTGGATGAGATCCGCCCTGAGTATCTCAAGTCTCTGGATGTTGTGGGGCTGTCTTGGTTGACACGCCTCTGCAACATCGCGTGGCGGTCGGGGACAGTGCCTCTGGAGTGGCAGACTGGGGTGGTGGTCCCTCTTTTTAAGAAAGGGGACCGGAGAGTGTGCTCCAATTATAGGGGAATCACACTTCTCAGCCTCCCAGGGAAAGTTTACTCCAGGGTACTGGAGAGGAGAATTCGACCGATAGTCGAACCTCGGATCCAGGAGGAACAATGCGGTTTTCGTCCTGGTCGCGGAACACTGGACCAGCTCTATACCCTTCATAGGGTGCTCGAGGGTTCATGGGAGTTTGCCCAACCAGTCCACATGTGCTTTGTGGATCTGGAGAAGGCATTCGACCGTGTCCCCCGTGGTATTCTGTGGGGGGTGCTTCGGGAGTATGGGGTTCGGGGCTCTTTGCTAAGGGCTGTCCGGTCCCTGTACGAACGGAGCAGGAGTCTGGTTCGCATTGCCGGCAGTAAGTCAGACCTGTTCCCAGTGCATGTTGGACTCCGTCAGGGCTGCCCTTTGTCACCGGTTCTGTTCATAATTTTTATGGACAGAATTTCTAGGCGCAGCCAGGGGCCGGAAGGAATCCTGTTTGGGAACCACAGGATTTCATCTCTGCTTTTTGCGGATGATGTTGTCCTGTTGGCTTCTTCAAACCAGGACCTTCAGCATGTACTGGGGCGGTTTGCAGTCGAGTGTGAAGCGGCTGGGATGAGAATCAGCACCTCCAAGTCCGAGGCCATGGTTCTCGACCGGAAAAGGGTGGCTTGCCCTCTCCAGGTTGGTGGAGAAGTCCTGCCTCAAGTGGAGGAGTTTAAGTATCTCGGGATCTTGTTCACGAGTGAGGGAAGGATGGAGCGTGAGATCGACAGGCGGATCGGTGCAGCCTCCGCAGTGATGCGGTCGCTTTACCGGTCCGTCGTGGTGAAGAAGGAGCTGAGCCAAAAGGCGAAGCTCTCAATTTACCGGTCGATCTACGTTCCGACTCTCACCTATGGTCATGAGCTTTGGGTAATGACAGAAAGAAAAAGATCGCGGATACAAGCGGCTGAAATGAGTTTCCTTCGCAGGGTGGCTGGGCGCTCCCTTAGAGATAGGGTGAGAAGCACAGTCACTCGGGAGGAGCTCGGAGTAGAGCCGCTGCTCCTCCACATCGAGAGGAACCAGCTGAGGTGGCTCGGGCATCTTTTTCGGATGCCTCCTGGACGCCTCCCTGGGGAGGTGTTCCAGGCATGTCCCCCCGGGAGGAGGCCCCGGGGAAGACCCAGGACACGCTGGAGGGACTATGTCTCTCGGCTGGCCTGGGAACGCCTCGGTGTTCTTCCCGAGGAGCTGGCCGAGGTGTCTGGGGAAAGGGAAGTTTGGGCTTCCATGCTTAGACTGCTGCCTCCGCGACCCGGTCCTGGATAAGCGGAAGAAGACGAGACGAGATGAGGTGCAAAGTGAGAGAGAGAGAGAGACTCTGCCCTTAGGGCAGAGTCAATCCTGCCAGCAAAAATAGGGGAAAAAAGGAGCGATCTCACCTCTTCAGATGTTGGTTTTAGTCCTACAGTACATTCCTCAAAAAGGGCGTAGAGGAGCAAATTAATCCATCAACGTGTAGTATTCAATTTATTCCGGACCATTAAAGACGCCGCCTTCCGCGTAGAATCATACGTCATCCTTGCCGCCATATTGGAAAGGTCAAAGCGGAGAATAAAGATTCATGCGCTGCCTTTAGCTGTACCAACAGGTTTACCGTCCAAACGAGATCACATGGGATTACCTTTCACAGGTGAGAAACAACAGATTAATCCATCAACGTGTAGTATTCAATTTATTCCGGACCATTAAAGACGCCGCCTTCCGCGTAGAATCATACGTCATCCTCGCCGCCATATTGGAAAGGTCAAAGCGGAGAATAAAGATTAGCTGTGTTTAACTGTACCAACAGGTTTGCCGTCCAAACGAGATCACATGGAATTACCTTTCACAGGTGAGACTGGAAAAATACTTTTCATTGTATTTGGTCATTATAATGTAATTTTACGAACAGATTTTCCTGACTTTGTGGCTAATATGAAGTCTCGCGCGTAATAGTTTATGCGCATGCGTCCTTACTACTTCTATTGTTCTGGTGTCTCCGAAGGGACCGTCTTACAGCGCCCCTAGAGGTGTGGCATGTGTATTGCATCATTTTCAGCAAGAGTTGCGTTGCCATATGGACCTGATATTTTACTGATCATTGCCCATTTGGATGCGATATATTTTTAAATAACATCTCGTTGCCGTTGTCGTGTGGATGTAGCCTAAGTCTTTCTCATCTGAGGAATTTCCCTTTGTGCCTGACACGGACACCGTTATACAAATTAATTTAAATGCTTTAACCGGATTTGACGGTGTAAACTAAAAATAGCTGTGATTCTTAAGTGTGCTGTACAACAGGCTACACTTCAAACACTGAATATCAAACCCAATAAAATATTTTACCAATTTAAAATAGCCTAATCAAAATAGCTTTGGCAAAACCAAGCAACTGAGCATAATTATTCAAGATTCAAACAAGGTTTATACCATAAACTACAATTCCAGCTTAAACCTTTCAGCATTTGATTTGACACAAATCCTCAACATTGCAATTAATCATTCACATTCCATGCATAAAATCTCAGCATTTAAGACCAAGTTTCATTCACAAACATTTGAGCAAAAATATAGCTTAATCAAAATATCACCATGCAGCAATTCAGTTCATCTTAGAACAATCCTGTAAACAGTTCAGTTCATTTTGGTGATATGTCGTTAATCAAAACCTCTCACCGCATCTGTAGTCTCTGTTTAAGTTGCTATCAATTTACGACCTTGCCTGAATATGCAGATCAAACAAAAGTAGGCTCGCAGACGACGAAGACAGCAATCCGTGGCGTAGCAGAAAACCCAGATGTAGCGTCGAGTTTTCACTGTAGCAGTCCTTGGATCCAAAAACACGATAGAGAGTCTCGACTAATGCGTAAGGTTTCCTTTATTCAAGTCCACCACGACAAGATGACGTTAAACTTTAATCCGTATCATCCTTACAGTACCGTGAAAACTGTTTTAAAACATACAAACATTTCACAAATTTATTTCCACAGCACACCTTCTCATAAATACCAAGATAATCTCAATCAAATTACACAACATTAAAATTTATACACACATTGTTCTAAGTTACAAATCTTAGCCAAACAAACATCATACCTCGCTGTGCTCTCCAAGAAATGCAAATATATATACGATAATCCTTTCTTCCATCATTAAACGTGCAAACGGGTACAATGCAATAGTCCTTTCTTCTGTCATTAAAACATGCATTGAAGACAAAGCTCAAAGTTGTGCAAATAAAGTGCAAAGTGCTGATAATAATCCCAACAGGCCCAAGCAAAGTAGTGTTCACCTACCAACTACCTTGAAGGCTGTGCAAACCTACGGTGCTACTGCCAGGACAAATTTCAACACTACAAGCACATAGTATTTCCAGGTCAATTTACACATATAAATCATATTAAAAACATGCAAAATTCAGAATATTTATAATCTGAAAATAAATTACAGACATATTTTGCTTATAACCCAACCCCTTTCCTTTTTCAATATCAAACAGCACAAATACAAAACCTTAATATGGTCCTTTACAAATGATAAAGATTCTTTTTCCCTGCTTGGATCCAAACAAGTGAGCGTTTTTCTTTTTTTCCACCACACTTTACATATTAACTACATCCTACAAACCAACATGCTACTGCTGTGAGACTGTACAACTGGCACCTCACCAAGTACAACACCAGTCACTCCTCACAATAATGAACAATGCTGTCCAGATCACTTCTACATCCATAAAAACCCCTCTGAACGTATACTGTGTGCACTGACTATCAGCATCAGTACTTTACAGTGAACTGCTAGCTACACATGGTTAAAATGGCTCTTGTACAGTATACCTACTTATTTGTGCAATACTACCTGGGTAATACTGGTAATACTACCTGTCCAATACTCACGTGTGCAATTCCAGCTTTGTAATACACTTGCGTTAACTGTATATCTGCAAACCTGTTAATTTATGCCAATTTGTTAATTTTTTCTCTCTAAATTTGCAGATTGAGCCACAGAAAAATGAATGACGTTCCATTGTAAAATTCAAATTACAGATGAAACGTCAGCTGCCATGCCCTTTTTTGTATACTTAGTACTTTTGCACTACTCCTTCACTGCCTTATCTTTTTCTCTTTATATATACTTTGCTGCTGTAACAATGTAAATTTCCCCTTGTGGGATAATAAAAGGCGATCTTATCTTAACATACATAGTTGTACATTAGTTCACTAGCTGTATGGCATGTAAATAATTGTGGCATGGCAGCTGACATTTCATCTGTAATTTGAATTTTACAATGGAATGTCATTTTTCTGTGGCTCAATCTGCAACTTTCATTCCTCTGGATCTTCTCTCCAACCTGGGGCTTCTTTTCTCTAATCTGGAGTTTCAGATATCCTAAAAATGGGAGTGGATGATCTCATCTGGATTGCCTAATTACTGCATTTGCTTAAAAAAAGTGCTCAAATCTCATTCATTATAGAGTGGATAACTTCACTCTGAATTAGGGCCCGTTTACACGAGGACGCTGTCGGGTAAAAACGACTAAATATTTTATCGGAAGTGCCTTTCGTCTACACGGGGACGGCGTTTCCGAGGCTGAAAAACGGAAAAAATTGAAAACGCCTTCCAGAGTGGATAAGTTAAAAACAGCCCCCATTGCATATCCGTCTAAACTACCCAATACGCGAAACTCTGCTCGGATCTGCTCACGTCGGGTACGCTTACGTCATACATATGTCATATACTGTACATGCCAGCCCAGGAAGTAAGAAAGTAAGTAAAAAAGTAAGAGCATGTCTGATTACATCGATCCAACGGACCTTCAAGCTGCTCTGGCAGCTTTAATAAACGTCCAGGAGTCCTTCGAACATCTATACCGAATCTGCACATATACCGTTAATGAACAGAGGCGGGTATAGTATGCTCTTACTTTTTTACTTACTTTCTTACTTACCATAGCCAGAGTAGTCAAAGTTTTCATGGCGCAGATGTGCAGATCAGACAAGACGGAAGACGTTGCGCATGCGTGCAGACATAGCGGAGGTCTTTCACAGCACCACCTAGCCGCCTGGCATGCACATCCAATTGAATTCCACACATTTATGCGTCACCATATAGACGCAGATTTCCTCCTTGAAAACGGTTGTGTAGACACGGAAAAAAGTGAGAACGAAAACGGACTTTTGCGTTTTTGTTTCAGACCGTCCCCGTGTAAAGTGGGCCTTAGAAAATGACCCTGACAATTCTTTCAAAACACTAAGTACAGCTTGACTCTATAGTATAAAGTTGTGAAAGAGTAATGACTTATAATCACACTATCTGGGGTCACACAGATGAGGATGGGTTCCCTTTTGAGTCTAGTTCCTCATGTCGTCTCAGGGACTTTTTCCTCACTACAGTTGATTCTGTCATGCTCTTTAGGGATAAATCTAATTTCTGTAATTTATATCCAGATATCTGTAAATCTGCTTTGATTTTGATGTTCTTTGTTGAATGTGTTCTACAAATAAATAAAATTAAATGTTATTTTATTAATATTACATTAATATAACATTTATATAATAGCTATATTAATTAATTGTACTATACACACATGGATTATTTGGCTTCAGCATAAATTTAACTTTCTTTTTTTCTCAATTTTCTCTTGGTTGAGACACATCAGAAGTGTTCTCTCTCTCTCTCTCACACGCACGCATGCACACACGCACGTACAGGTCAGCTGACTTCTGGGAAGTGTTTTGTTTTTGTTGCTTTTTAAAGCCTGTGGGCGGGCTGTTGCTAAGACCTGGCAGAAAACCCCAACAGCCAATCAGGAGCAACCAAGAAGTGGGTGAAGAAGACAGGTCACATGACCTTTGTTCAACGCAGGGGGAAGAGAAGTGTGTTGTACAGTGACTCATAAACTCAAAAATAAATAATACTAACACATCCAACACACACACGGAGAGAGAAAACACAGAGTGTGTTGTAATGTAAGGATGAAGTCACACACTCATGTTTCTGTGTTAAATTAGTTTGCAAACGAGTGTGGAATTTTGCAAACACACAAACTTGCACATCTGCCAGATGTTGGTGTGTTTCTCATCTGAGAGCAGGATGTAGATCAGCTGTCTTTAGTGAGTTTATTCTCAGTGTGACCTTCAGACACTTTCACCAGTTGGAGCAGTGTAGACATCCACTGAAATATTCTTGATCACCATGATCCACCATGATTATTTACAGGCCCCCGGGGCCATATTCTGAGTTTCTTTCTGAATTTGCAGATTTTATCTCAGATTTGGTTATTTCCTTAGACAAAGCTTTAGTTGTCGGAGATTTTAATATTCACTTCGATAACCCAGAAGACCCTTTAAAAACAGCGTTTGTGTCCATCTTAGATTCAGTCGGGATTAAGCAGAATGTCATAGGACCGACCCATAATGGTGGTCACACCCTCGATCTAATACTAACATTCAGATTAAACGTAGACAATATAGTCATACTTCCACAGTCTGAAGTTATCTCAGATCATTGTCTCATCTCATTCAAAATATGTCTGAGTAATAATATATGCACCTCACCACGCTACTGTATTAAACGTACTTTCACGTCAACTACTGCACAGAGCTTTATAAATGATCTCCCAGAGCTGTCAACTTTGATTGGGTCACTGTCAGCCCCTGCAGAACTTGATCAGGCAACTGAATGCTTAGAGTCAACATTCCGCCATACTTTAGATAATGTAGCTCCTCTAAAAAGGAAAATGGTCAGAGACAAAAAATTAGCACCCTGGTATAATGATGACACTCGCACATTAAAACAGACCACTCGAAAATTGGAACGTAAATGGTGTCAAACAAAATTGGTAGTGTTCAAATTAGCTTGGAAGGAGAGCTTCCTGAAGTATAGAAAAGCTCTTAGTGCTGCGAGATCAATATATTTCTCCTCCCTAATAGAAGATAACAAAAATAATCCTAGATTCCTATTTAATACTGTAGCAAAATTAACCAGGAATAAGTCCACTATCAACACATGCACACCTGCAGTATGTAGTAGCAACGACTTCATGAATTTTTTTAATGACAAAATTGAGAATATCCGACAAAAAATTCAAACTACTAATTTAAGGTTAGACAATGAAAGTGACCTTGTAGTTAACAATATAACTGTATCAGATCATCAGTTAGAATGTTTTACTCCCCTAAAAGAAACTGAATTACTTTCATTAATCTCTACATCAAAAGCCTCAACTTGCGTACTAGATCCCTTACCGACACGTCTATTCAAACAGATAATGCCTGGAGTAATTGAACCGCTTCTAAAAATAATAAATTCTTCTCTTATGATTGGCTATGTACCCAAATCCTTTAAACTAGCAGTTATCAAACCCCTGATTAAAAAACCTGACCTTGATCCCTGTCAGCTGTCCAATTATCGGCCAATATCAAACCTCCCCTTTATCTCCAAGATCCTTGAAAAAGCTGTGGCACAGCAGTTATGCTCATATTTACATGGGAATAACATCCATGAAATGTATCAGTCAGGATTTAGACCTCATCATAGCACAGAGACAGCACTGGTTAAAGTAGTAAACGACCTACTGTTGGCGTCTGATCAGGGCTGTGTCTCGCTGCTTGTGTTGCTTGACCTTAGTGCAGCATTTGATACCATTGATCATTCCATTCTTCTGGATAGACTAGAAAATGTTGTGGGAGTTAAGGGAACGGCCCTCTCCTGGCTCAGGTCTTATCTAACTGATCGTTATCAGTATGTTGATATAAATGGTGATATTTCTAGACGTACCGAGGTAAAGTTTGGTGTTCCACAAGGTTCTGTCTTGGGTCCACTGCTTTTTTCTCTATATATGTTACCTCTGGGCGATATTATTCGTAAACATTGTATTAGTTTCCACTGTTATGCTGATGACACACAGTTGTATGTCTCTGCAAAACCTGATGAGAGACACCAGCTTAATAAAATTGAGGAATGTGTTAAGGACATTAGACACTGGATGCTTATAAATTTCCTTCTGCTTAACTCTGACAAGACTGAAGTACTTGTGCTAGGACCACATACAGCTAGAAGTAAGTTTTCTGATTACACAGTAACTCTGGATGGCCTTTCTGTTTCTTCACGTGCAGCAGTAAAAGACCTCGGAGTGATTATTGACCCCAGTCTTTCATTCGAAACTCACATTGATGACATCACCCGGATAGCTTTCTTTCATCTCAGAAATATTGCAAAGATAAGAAATTTAATGTCATTGCATGATGCAGAAAAACTAGTCCATGCTTTCGTTACCTCCAGGTTGGATTACTGTAATGCCTTACTGTCTGGATGTTCCAATAAGTGCATAAACAAGCTCCAGTTAGTTCAAAATGCCGCAGCAAGAGTCCTTACTAGAACTAGAAAATATGACCACATCACGCCTGTCTTATCCACACTGCATTGGCTCCCAATCAAATTTCGTATTGATTATAAAATACTACTATTGACCTTTAAAGCACTAAATGGTCTCGCACCACAGTACCTGAGTGAACTTCTGCTCCTCTATGACCCGCCACGCCTACTTAGATCAAAAGGTCCAGGCTATCTGCTGGTACCTCGTATAGTGAAGGCTACATCAGGGGGCAGAGCCTTTTCTTACAAAGCCCCACTGTTATGGAACAGCCTTCCAAGTAATGTTCGGGAATCAGACACAGTCTCAGCATTTAAGTCTAGGCTGAAAACATATCTGTTTAGTCAAGCCTTTTGTTAATGGTGTTTATGAGGTAAAGGAGTAGATCTGGAGGGTCCTCAGACAGAGTGTTTTGGTAAACTGGGATGTATGGATGCTGTCAGTCCCCACTCGCTTGCTCACTCGAGTTTGTTGACGGTGTAGTGGCTGGCTGCTTTATGTCCCGGGGCTCCCTCATGCCTGTGTTACCTTCTGGCTCTCTCCTTTTAGTTATGCTGTCATAGTTAGTTGCCGGAGTCCCTGCTTGTACTCGGTGCAATATGTATACTGTTCCTACTTATTCAGGTGACATTGGGCATACCTAACCACCTGTGTTTTCTTTCTCTCCCCCCCACCCCAAATCTGTCCCTCTGAGTTACATGGAGTCAACAGGAAATCTTTTGGTGGAGACGGTGGGGACCTCGACCGGCTATCGTAGCCTGCAGGGAATCGGCCGTCCGACATTCTGTCGCATGTCCCAGACCCGGTGAAATGTAACTGAATTGTCTTGGCCAGGCCTAAGGGTCCCATCTGCATCTCATCATTGCTGAGGAGTGTGCTCCCATCACCCAATCAAGCATCCAGCCAGAGCAGGTCATGATATATTTTTTACCATATTAACATGCCATTGTGTGTTATGCCTGATGTAAAGACTCTCGTCTCTGCGAGCCTACCACACAGATTTAATACTTGTCATTTTTAGGGCATACCTAACAACGTGTTTTCTTTCTCTCTCTCTCTTCCCCCCCCCCCCCCATCTGTCCCTCTGAGTTACATGTTGATCCTGGGATTGAGATGCTGGCCTCTTCTGCCCCTCGGACCTGCTTGATCCATCCTGGTGCCCTGTGTCTGGTCGGAGTTTTATCGCCCCACTCCTGTGAAGGACGGCCCCATGAGGACAGTTGAGGGTTATATCTGTTAAAACTGTTAATATTATAGTCAGGCTGTCTGTTGTTGCCCAAATGAGGATGGGTTCCCTTTTGAGTCTGGTTCCTCTCGAGGTTTCTTCCTCATGTCGTCTGAGGGAGTTTTTCCTTGCCACCGTCGCCACAGGCTTGCTCATTGGGGATAGATTAGGGATAAAATTAGCTCATGTTTTAAGTCGTTCAAATTCTGTAAAGCTGCTTTGCGACAATGTTTATTGTTAAAAGCGCTATACAAATAAACTTGAAACTTGATCCATATGGTTGATTTGGTGTAGGTTCCATCCCCAATCTGTCTGGGCTTGGGACCAGCACTTGCTTGTGCAACCCCAGTGGCTGGGTATTTTTACCTAATCTTGTTTTTATTATTATTATTAAATTTATTTATTTATTTAAACTGAGTGGAAGCCATGGCTTAATGGTCAGAGAAGCAGCTTTGGGACCAAAAGTTTGCCGGTTCGATTCCCTAGACCAGTAGGAATGGCTGAATTGCCCTTGAGCAAAGCACCTGCTCCTCAGGTTGCTCGGGTTTGTTGTACATCACTCTGGATAAAAGCGTCTGCTAAATGCCATTAATGTAATCTGCAAGTCATCAGTGTTACAGCCAATATTTAAAAAAAGGAAAAAAAATCCATACAAAGTGAAGACAAATGTTATGGCAAAAACAAACAGACACTAATTTTCTAGAACAGCAGCTCGTACAGTAGTGCAGCTGAAAATCACAGGTTTATATTCATGCTCTTCTACTTCAGTGTTTAAAGCTGCTGTAACGTAAGTGACAACAGGATAAAGAATATGATGCCATATTGTTTAATGAGTAAAGAAAAAAATTGTCAGTATTTTTTGCTGTGGCGCACTATGTAGCCAAAAGTATGTGGACACCTGGCCTTCACACCAATGTTCTTCCCCAAACTTTTGCCACAAAGTTGGAAGTACACCAGGATAGAATATCTCTGTATGGTGTAATATTACAATTTCCTGTTCCAACAGGACAGTGCCCCTGTGTACAGAGTCTCAGTATTTTACTCTAAAAAACACACACACACAATTTATTACCAAGCTGTTGATGATTTGAAACATTAGTGTTTAATTTTACTTCCTGGTCACATGAGATCTGTGTTCCCTCAGACAAGGTTTTCCTGAGCATTAAAGGGCGTGTACAAAATCATTTATAGGAGCCTGGGAATGAGAGGTTCACTTTCACTCTGAGAGGGAAATTCCAATGAATAAAATCATAAAACGGTAACCAGATGCTCACTGATCTTAATATAACCAATAAAATCCCAGCAGTTTAAACACCAAAAATGCATTAGTTGTATAGGTTTATAGACACAACCCTGTTTCCAAAAAGGTTGGGATGCTGTGTAAACTAGAAATACAAACAGAAAGTGATGATTTGCAAATCACAGAAACCCTCTTTCATTGAAAACGGTACAAAGACAACATATCAAAATGTTGAAACTGAGAACTTTTTTAAAAAAATATATAAACATTTTGAATGTAATGGCAGCAACACATTGAAAAAAAAAAAGTTGTGACAGGGGCATGTTTACCACTGTGTTGCATCTCTACTTTTAACAACACTCTAAATGTTTGGGAACTGAGGAGACCAAACGGTGTAGTTCTGAAAGTGAAATGTCCTGTTCTTGTCTGATTATACAATTGCAGCTGCCCCACTTTTCTGGAAATGGGGTTATATAATCCCCAAAGAACATTAGAACATTGGCACAAGTTTTTAACTAAAACAGTCCTCATAGATTAAAATTACATAATTATAAAATCAAGTTTATTTTTCTAGTGCTTTTAACAATCGATATTGTTGCAAAGCAGCTTTACAGAATTTTAATGTCACTTGTCTAAAACGGGCGGCACGGTGGTGTAGTGGTTAGCGCTGTCGCCTCACAGCAAGAAGGTCCTGGGTTTGAGCCCTGTGGCCGGCGAGGGCCTTTCTGTGTGGAGTTTGCATGTTCTCCCCGTGTCCGCGTGGGTTTCCTCCGGGTGCTCCGGTTTCCCCCACAGTCCAAAGACATGCAGGTTAGGTTAACTGGTGACTCTAAATTGACCGTAGGTGTGAATGTGAGTGTGAATGGTTGTCTGTGTCTATGTGTCAGCCCTGTGATGACCTGGCGACTTGTCCAGGGTGTACCCCGCCTTTCGCCCATAGTCAGCTGGGATAGGCTCCAGCTTGCCTGCGACCCTGTAGAAGGATAAAGCGGCTAGAGATAATGAGATGAGACTTGTCTAAAACATTTAACATCAAATCCAAAGTTTATTTTCTCTTTTTAATTCATGGGTCCAAATCCCCAGAACATACAGCATTTCTGCAGCACTACAGCTCTGTCTCAGAGCTGAAAACACTGCAAAATAAAACCCACGACACTTCCTGCAGTGAGTTAATTCAGAGATAAATTACTTTCTCACTAAAGTTCACCTGGACACAGACTGAGACCACCTCACTCACATGCTTTGAGCCTATAGGTTGCATTCAGTCACATGACTTTTAGCTTGGGTGTCTACTTCCGGTGAATGAAGTGGTGGTCAGACAAACCGATTCAGCTGCTCTGATGTAAAAAGCAAGTGAAACCGTCTGAGTATTTTCAGTTTAGAGGCCAATACATGGCCAAGATCCCTTCAGAAGGGTGCTCTTTGCGATAGCATGAAATCCGTACACACTAGTAAAGAAGGATTTTTCCTACAAGTTGGAAAATTAGCCATCTGTTGAGTTCCCTGACGTCTCAAACTACCTGGTGCTGCAGACATCATTCTACACAGACAAACAGATGAAACAATGGACAAACATGGAGACCAACTTTTCATATGTGGCTGGGTTGCTGATCTGGGGATCAGGACACAAGATAAATCCCAGATCGTTTTTGCCAGGGTAAGGAGGAATTTTTGGGCTTTGTAAACATCTTTGTGATGGTTGCAAGGATGCTACAGGTTTTAGTATCGGGAGTAAACAAGCCACAACCGCTCAATTCCCAATCCTCTTGCTTTTTTCTTCCAGCTAAATCATCCACAAAGATCCACAGAAGCCCCTTTAAAAAGACCTGGGGATTGGGGAAACAGGACAGAGAAGTGATCACGGCTCGCTGTAACTGCACGGCCGAGGAAGCAGTTTTGTGCCATTAACTCGTGAGCTGCGTTTTTGTTTCTGTGGATTGTCTCAATTATCTTCTCTAGTTCAGTGTAGGAGCCCACTCTACATCTTCCCTGTAAAGATCACTCAGACATCCTGATAAAGTGAAAACATACACATGCATTTACAATATGGTGATAAACAGTAAACAAAAAACACATGAGGACTGAAGCGTCTTCTGAACTGTAGACATCGTGAAATAATGGAAAATGGTGAGAAAAGTGACTTGCGAATCCAAACGAAATAAATCAGAGGAATTTACAAACCTCTCCTGAAGCGATCACCGCAAACTCGAGCGTTCTGCGACTCGTCTCCCTTCCATCACAGCGAAAGGTTCGGGAGCCACTTTTCTCGTCGTCTTTTGGTAAAATCCTTTACTCCTTCACCCTTTATCACTTCACAGGGAACCCAGAAGAAACTTATCAGTTTCATGGTTTGTCTGACTCAAGCAGAACAAAAACACAAGCATAGGGCATTTTCACAACTAGCAAGCAGCCCCAGCGATAGTAATGCTTTCTGAACAGTGACTTTAGCTGACCACCACTTCATGTCTTGCATATCTAAATGAGGCAGAGATGACATCAGATGCAACCTAGCAATTGCCATGTTCTCACCTGAGTAAAGAACCAAGCAGAACACACCTGGAATCCATGCAAATGTATGTTTTCACACACAGAGAAGGCAATGAAATGAACACACATCACACAGTATTCAGTGTCTGAAATGTTTATTTAAAAAACTAAAACTTTCTCCAAACAGGAAAGCTCTGAATTTCCTCACAATCAGGGCCCTCACCGTGCCAGACTCTGCACTGAAAGTTAAACAGCTGAGAACCTGCCATGTGCAGGACAGTGCAGTGACCTCCCCACGGAGACAGGGGCAGTTTATCTGGGTGAGGGGAATTTTATTTGAATATAAACTTTGCTCAGTCTTCATAAAACATACGGATTTATTAGTGTCTCTGCGATCGCCCAGAAGAGCACAAGCACATTCGTCCTCGTTTCCTTAGGAAGACAGACAACGGTGTAGTCATAGTAACAGTGGCCACCTCTGCCTCCACCCACTTCATCGCATCAGCGTTAAGAGACATGCCCCTATTCCGAATCCGGCCACTGCCATGAGTGCCTTCCGAACTGTGGACTCGGGATCCTCGACATAAAAGAACTCCACAAAACCATCCTGCAACACAAACGCAATTAGAAAAACAGTTACACACACACTTCCAGAGTTATACTTGCACACAACAACATGAGGGCATAAGGCAGGATTGTGTGTGTTCTGAACCAGTCTCATCAATATACTCACCCAGCCGTTGTTGTTGATGAACCAGTGCTGCAGGTTTGTAGTGAGGTAGGAGGAGATTTGTAAGGCAACAATGTCCACACACTCCTCAACTTGCTCCTTCGCACAGTCCTGCTTCAGCCGCTCGCACACCACAGCACCTAGAGCCAGAACACTTGCGATGCGTCCCCAAGAAATCACACCATCATCAAACACACCGCTCAGTACGGAGCCCACACCGTCCAGACTACTGTTCTCGAACAGCCGCCGCACCATGCCTGTAACGCACACAGTCAGTAGACAATAAATCATACAACCCTTGATCTAAAGCTTCAAGTTCCTGAGCTTCTATGTCAAAAAAAAAAAAAGTAATAAACAATATCTGAACCCCCCCAGGAATAGAGCCCAGCAGAGACCGTTCTTGAGGAAACACAGGATGACACACCTACCTCCACACCACAGAGAGTACACTCTCCTACTGTGCACTACTGCAAACTACACCAAGTGGCTCAGTGAGACAACGGGACAGAGCTCCCTAACCTACGCTCCATCTACACCAGTCAATTACAGAGGAACGCTGCACCATCACCAGAGACCTGAGCCATCCAGGTCACCACCTGTCTGTCCCTCTACCACATGGAAAACGCCACAGGACTATTAACACACGGACTATCAGGCTACGGAACATCTTCAACCTGACAGCTGAACCTGTACTCTCCCACTGAGAGTGTCAGTGTCTCTCTGTCCTGAGGAAAATAAAACAATCTTTCTCTGAAATTCCCAGCATGGGGACAAGTTACCCAGAATTCCCCTTACTTTGTGTGTGGATCCAGGTTTCCTCATTTCCCTTTCATCTCCCCATGTGTGTGTTCATTCATGGTTTTATCGCTGTACCGTGGGCACTAGGACACTCCCCTTAAAGGACCGGACTCGGTCTCCTCCTGTCTGTGTGTAATCTACTTTGCACTTCTGTCTGTCTGTGCAGTGATGTGTTCAGTTACTGCATGCTTTTTGCTCCCATTCATGTGCTTTATTTTCACCGTCACTAATGTGGTCATTTACACACACCTTAATCTTACCGAATTATCTGCCACTGCCCGTGTGTGTGAGAAAGTGCGTTGGTGCTTGATAAGCAGAGTTCTAGGAACCCAGTTTCCTCAAATAGATAGATAGATAAAACTTTATTGATCCCTTTGGGAGGGTTCCCTCAGGGAAATTAAAATTCCAGCAGCATCATTAAAGAATAAACAGAACAGAAAATAGAGAAAACTTCTAGATAAATTAAGTATTAATCAGACAGCAGTTCCACTTTAAAAAGGGCCTCAGTTACACACCTCCTACAGCACTTTACTCAACTTGTGCGCGCTCACAGCCGACAGCACACAGTTAAAGATCCTGTGTGCTACAACATTCAGTATTAAATGCTGTGTCCTGTAAAGCACAGAATATCCATAATGCACTTTAACATTTATGGGAAACCACGTGGGGAAATTCTTTGAAGTCCAGACTGTCCCTGCGGCACATAATGCCCGCCTCCTGCAACAGGATTGGCCAGTACTATCCGCCTGCTGCGTCATGATTGGGTAATTGTATGGCAAGATGAACTTCAATCGACACAAAAAGTACTAACGATATAAAAATAAACTTATGGAATAAACAGTGTAAATTAAATTATGAAGTCACTATTAAATAAAGGTTATTTTATGAGCCGAGTGAATGTCTCACTGAGTTAAAGTGCTCGTTCCCCTGTAATAGAGAATCCTGCACTGCAGTGTTTGGGCTTCTGTAAACTAACTGACAGACGCTGAAGAAACTGAGTAGCGAGCTGAATGTTTAGATTTAAACCCTGATGGGATTCAGTTCGAATAAAGTGTTCTGGATCGAATCCCATCAGAGGGTTCCATGTTTAAATCTAAACAGAGCAGCAGAACGGTTTCACAGAGCATTCTGAGAACCAAATGATTCGGAATCAGATCCTTCAGTCTAAAGACTGATAAGTTACTGTTACTGGGATCTGAAAAAGGCAAAATTACCATCAAACTTCGCTCAACTCGATGCTGCAGCTAAAGTCCCTCTCACCCCCGGGGCTAACGCACCCAAAGCCAACCGCCAGTAACTCCCGGACAGAGGCGGCCATGAGGCCCTGTTAGTGGGTAAAGCTCACCGGTGTATGCGATGCGGTGGTTGTGGATGGTTTTCCCCACCACTCTCTGCAGACTCGGCAGTGCTGAGTGCGCTTTATTCCGCCTGTGTTCCACCGGAAGGCCCGTGTGGGAGCGGAACAACTGCCTCAGCAGCTCGTAGGTCTCCGTCTCCAGCTCCGGGTTCAGGAGCTCCTCACAGCCGCGCTCCTCAAGCTCTGACCGGCTTTCCACAGGCGCTTTCCCTGCATTAATCCCGGCTCCAGCAGCCCGTCCGTCGGCCTCCTCCGTGCAGACGTCGAGCTCCTCCTCGCGTTTCTGTGAGAAAGTGTCCAGTGGAGCGCTTAAAGGGGAAACCCAGCGAACAGCGCCGCCATTCTCAAGCCCACAGCACAGTAAACTCAGCGGCGCGCTCCGCTTCATCACACTCAGCTCCGTCATGGCCTTATTAAGAATGCTGCAGCGCCTTTAAACCGCGCGGATCTGTACACAGAATAAACTATTTAAAGCTGCTGATGAAGTTTCCGCTTGCCGGAGCGCTGACTTCCCCCGAACAGCACCACAGCGAAACTGAAGCACCCGGGCGCGCGCACCCACTCAGAACGGGCGGGGCGGGGCCTATGACAGCGTCACGCATGCGTCACAGAACCAGAACGGAAACTGACGAATATGGAAAGGGCGCTGTCTGGTATTTAAAACTGTTGCTAGGCAACTGAACAATTCCACCCAGTATCAGATTAGAACTAAATTGAGGTATTTCACCTGACGTCACAGGGTCACGTGACGCCCCGGTGTCCGCCATTTTGAAGGTCAAGCTAGCTAATGTCAACAATATAGTAGCTAGTATGTTACTGTAGCAATGTTTACGTTCAGTCATTTGGATGACTGTTAAAACCTTTCAGTCTCAAGTTTTTCCTTTACTGTATTTACTAGTTTACTGTAATTATGATCCGGCAGCTATTTACACCAGATCCAGTGTAAATAGCTGCCGGAGCGCGCTCCGGCTTGCTCCCCCTCAAATTAAGCAGCACTCTCCGGCTTGCTCCCGGAGTGCTCCGGCCGAGGTTCCGGAGCGCGCTCCAGCTTGCTCCCCCTCAAATTAAGCAGCGCGCTCTGGGAGCAAGCCAGAGCGCGCTGCTTAATTTGAGGGGGAGCAAGCCGGAGCGCGCTCCGGCAGCTATTTACACTGGATCCGGTGTAAATAGCTGCCGGATCATAATTACAGTAAACTAGTAAATACAGTAAAGGAAAAACTTGAGACTGAAAGGTTTTAACAGTCATCCAAATGACTGAACGTAAACATTGCTACAGTAACATACTAGCTACTATGTTGTTGACATTAGCTAGTGCTAACAGCTAGCTGCTAGTATACTGCTACAACACAGACACCGACCCTAATGATACAGTTCTTGGTCATTGCCTGGTAACAGCAAATTTATAACGGGCCATGTCTCAACAGACTAAGAAGTTATTTCAATGACATTTAATAACATTTTGTTTATCCTGAGGACCGAAAGTAAATGAAAATGTGAACAAACCTTAGCTGTAATAAGATGGCGACCACCGGCTCCAGGGACGACCCGCTGATGTAGGCATGTTACCCAGCCTGACACAAAATATTTGTAGGCATCCAAACTCTTATACGCTTTCAGATCAATACCTGTGTATGGCGATGGGTTTTTAACGACATAAGTATACAGATCATGTGGGCCGAAGTCAGGTAAAGACGAGGGCTTCGTGTACTTCCGTACGTCAGTGAACAATCCTGGTGGAAGCAGGTAAACGTCGTTCTCTAAGCCTGCTAACCTCAATTTTTGCAAATACCTCTCCCTCTGATCGCCCTGTAAATGCCCTACGTCGCTGGATAGTGAAGGTGTTTTCTGCATCTCGCTCCTTTTTCTTTTATGTTTTTCGTTTGTCGCCTTCCTCGCATTCAAACTGATTCGAGCCGTGACGTCCAAAATGGCAGCCTAACGATGCATCACATGACTTGGTCACGTGGGTGAAAAACCTCAATAGCATGTAGTTATTTTTTACAGACGGGTTAAAGCCTCTGACTGTAAATTAGACATATTGCTCAGAAACATCAACATTTCCCTCAGATGTGTTGTTCTAATCCTCAGCACAGCTAATATTACACCGGAATTGCATTTATTATTAACTACTAAAGCAACAAACATGGATTCTGACAGTGTTAGGGTTTCCACCATTCAGAAATGAAAATAAGGCACGCCCACCACGGCTCCTTGGGGCCATGACCACCACGGGCACGACTCCCATGGGGTGGGGTGCCCGCAGCAGTGGTATGTTTTATTTTGTAGGTGTTTTTAGTAAAGGGGTGATCAAGAAAGCAATTACTCATACTTAAAGCTTGAAATGCTTTATTGCCAATGCTGTAAAAATGTATAATGTACAAGTAGGCAACAATGAATGGTTGTCTGTGTCTATGTGTCAGCCCTGTGATGACCTGGCGACTTGTCCAGGGTGAACCCCGCCTTTCGCCCGTAGTCAGCTGGGATAGGCTCCAGCTTGCCTGCGACCCTGTAGAAGGATAAAGCGGCTAGAGATAATGAGATGAGATATTGAGAACTTAATATCACTGTAAATGTAAGTGCATAACTGTTTTTGGTGTAGGGACTCTCTTTGTGAACCTTGGGAACATTTTTACTTAGAGAGGAAAAAAGAGAAGAAAAAACAACAAAAACACAACAAACGTATGTCTGCTTATTCAAGAACGCAGAAAACAAGAAAGTGCAAAACATTACTCCTTCCCTCAACAGTCCTGAGTTCATCCAGCCAAGGATGTGCCTCTTCCCACTCACGTCTGTATTTTTGTAAGCATTTACGCTTTTGAGGACGTGGTGGAGTCCCAGGTGCAGCAGACATTTTTAAAAGGCCCGGGTTTTTTGAGCAGCGCCGGTGTGTGTTGTCTGTCTCTAGGCAACCGTGACAGCGCCACACGCAGTGACGCAGGCAGCCAGGCACAGACGCACAGAGTGTGACGCAGAGGGGAGGGGTTTGTGTCCTGGGTAGATCCTGCAACGGAGTATTTCCTGTTTTATTTTGTTCATTATTGTTAGATGTAGTGTTGATATGTGTGAGACAGACATGTGTATTGGACATTTATGAAAATACGGAACAAATCGCGTCCCGTATCGGTTCAATACGGGACACAAGATTTAATTGCCAAATAAAGGACAGTTCCGTATTTTATGGGACGGGTTGCAACCCTAGACAGTGTGTCACAATTCATAAACCCCAGTCTGTCAAAATTCATCAATAAATACAGAAAGAAAGAAATGTTGTGCTCTGTATGATCTTGGCTGTGACAAATAAAATTTGAATTTGATTTGAATTTTGCTTCTTTTTTGCCTTCTCATGCAAAAATGTATTGATGTGTGCACATGTGCCATTTTGGAGGACACAGATGCATTCACATTACAGTTAGATACAACTCACTTGCAACGATGAATGTGAACCATCATCTCATCTCATTATCTGTAGCCGCTTTATCCTGTTCTACAGGGTCGCAGGCGAGCTGGATCCTATCCCAGCTGACTACGGGCGAAAGGCGGGGTTCACCCTGGATAAGTCACCAGGTCATCACAGGGCTGACACATAGACACAGACAACCATTCACACTCACATTCACACCTACGCTCAATTTAGAGTCACCAGTTAACCTAACCTGGGGGAAACCGGAGCACCCGGAGGAAACCCACGCGGACACGGGGAGAACATGCAAACTCCGCACAGAAAGGCCCTCGCCGGCCACGGGGCTCGAACCCGGACCTTCTTGCTGTGAGGCGACAGCGCTAACCACTACACCACCGTGCCGCCTGAATTGAACAGTGAGACTTGTAAATGTGAACATAGCCTAAGTGACTCAAATCTGATTTGAAAATATTGGATTTCTGTGTCCACACAGCCCTGAAAAAAATCAGCTTGGTCATATTGTAAAATATCAGATCTGAGTCACTTCAGCTTGGTAATGTGAAGCCTTAGAATGAGTGCATCGATATAAACCTGTGATGTGCAGCTGCACTACTGTCAGAGCTGCTGTTATAGAGAATTAATCAACACCTTCTGACCAATCAGAGTCCATAACTCAACAGCAGTGTGGTGTAAAATGTTATTAACAAACATGATGTAAAGACGGCCAAAGAAGAGATGAAGCTCTCACATTTCAGAGTGTTACTGATTCACAAGCAGAAATTGTATAAGCTAATATTTATTATTTATTTTTTACACAGAGTCACACTGCGGCTCTTTCTGGAAGGTTTGTGGGATCCGTTTACTGGCCCAGTTCTCCCAGTAAAACAAGTTCAGAACCATTCCTGAAGATATTCTTCCTCCAAAGCTGCATCTGGATTTTCACAATCACTCAGCTCAACTCTGTGTGTGTGTGTGTGACTCAGCATATAGTAGTCAACTGATCTGCCTGAACTGCGTGCTCTCTCACCCAGTTCAACCTTCACCCAGAAACACACACACACACACACACCTCTATCACACTTTGTTGTTTATTCACATGCTATCTAAATATTAATATGATTCATGTTTATTAATGAGCAGTAGATGAGCTGTAGTGAATGAGTATTACAGAAATATTCTATCAGAAATATTAGAAGATGCTACAGTAGTCTTATTAGTTTCCTGTGTCTCATCTCATCTCATTATCTGTAGCCGCTTTATCCTGTTCTACAGGGTCGCAGGCAAGCTGGAGCCTATCCCAGCTGACTATGGGCGAAAGGCGGGGTTCACCCTGGACAAGTCGCCAGGTCATCACAGGGCTGACACATAGACACAGACAACCATTCACACTCACATTCACACCTACGCTCAATTTAGAGTCACCAGTTAACCTAACCTGCATGTCTTTGGACTGTGGGGGAAACCGGAGCACCCGGAGGAAACCCACGCGGACACGGGGAGAACATACAAACTCCGCACAGAAAGGCCCTCGCCGGCCCCGGGGCTCGAACCCAGGACCTTCTTGCTGTGAGGCGACAGCGCTAACCACTACACCACCGTGCCGCCCGTTTCCTGTGTCTGTGTAAATATTAATGTACAGTAATACCACAACAGATAAAAAAAGAGAAAAAGACAGATTGAGAGCTACTTGATTATGATGACCTACTGGATTAGGACACTTTTGTTGAATTTAATTATAAAATAAGACACAAGTGTTCCCTGATGTTTGCTGCATTTTACACCACACTGCTGTTGAATCCTGCACTATGATTGGTCAGAAGGTGTTGATTAATTTTCTATAACAGCACCTCTGACGGTAGTGCTGCTGCACATCACAGGTTTATATTAATGTGCTGGTTCTAATATGTGATCATCTCTATAATAACAGCTCGTTTACATCTATTACCATAGTTTCTCCAGTTAATCTCATTTTAGTGAACTTTATACTCTTGTGGTTCTTCCAGTGATGATATTTTCCCATGGCATTAGATTCAGATTATCTTTATCTTGTCCCTCGTACTACTCTGTGAGCTTTAATGAGATATTAAAACTTTTACATCCAAGAATGATATTGTGTAATTATTTAAAGTTTTTTTAACCTGGGTTAATGATAAATATAGGGAAATCAGGGTCCAGCATTCTGAGTCTTACACACACACACACACACACGCACACACACATATTACTGACCACGTCATCACTTCCTGTTTCCTTTGTGACACACATGTAAAACGTTAGACATGATGTCACTCATCATGATTTATTTACGTTTCTGTCTGATCTGTTCACCGTTCCCTCTTCAGTCTCCAGCGTTCTGAAATCACAGCTGAACACACCTCAAAGTCTAGTCAAACTTTTTGTATAGCACTTCTAACAATGGACATTACCACAAAGCAGCTTTACAGAAATGTATAAATTCCAGATATATATTGTAAACATAAGAACTAATTTATTTATCCCTGATGATGAAGCCTGAGGTGACGGTGGTGAGGAAAAACTCCCTCAGACAGAGCAAGGAAGAAACCTTGAGAGGAACCAGACTCAAAAGGGAACCCATCCTCATCTGGGTCATAACAGATAGTGTGATTATTAATAACTCACTTCTATAACTGTGTCCTATAGAGTCACAAAGTACAACTGTGTAACCAGGAAATTCATTATAGTTTAACAGGAAGTCTGTTTAGTTGAAGTTATCAACTGTTCACTGGTGGAGACTTGAGTGTAAAACTGTTCATGACACCTGCTGTCCCAACTGCAGAGCCACCAATTATCCTAACCTGTATGTCTTAACTGTGGGGGAAACCAGAGCACCCAGAGGAAACCCACACAGACACAGGGAGAACATGCAAACTCCACACAGAAAGGCCTCTATCGGTCGCTGGGCTCAAACCCCAAACCTTCTTGCTCTGAGGCGACAGTGCTAACGATTGCACCACTGTGCCGCCCAATTATTAGGGCCCGAGCCCTATGGGCGAAGGCCCTATTGTTCTTGTAAGAGTTCACTATTATTATTCTTCCGTCTTCTTCTTCTTTATTTTTCTCCGCTGTTGGGCCATTTTCGGGGCGCTTGCCATGGGCGAAAACGCACGAAATTTGGCACCAGTTCCGAGAATTGCCACCGCTACTCAGAACCAAAAGCCCAAACTTGGCCGGCGCTCAGGGCCTCTATAGCGCCCCCTAAGTCGTTGTGATTTTGGTCTCCCGCATTAAGGTGCCTGGTTGCCATGTAGTTTGTAGTAGTGGCATGCCATTTGGTACGCATATGTATCTCACTAAGCCGGACAAAAATGTAATGCCAATGCATTAGCCACGCCCAACAGGAAGTGAGGTAATTTCACCTTTGGGCGAAATGCATGGCCACGAAGACGGCCCAACTCCTCCTAGACCGTTCATAGGAATGTCACCAAAATTGATACACATCATCTACAGACATGGCTGACAAAAGTTACTAAATACGTTTCACGTAGCGTAAACCGTTCAGAAGTTATACGCCAATCAATTTTCAATGCAAAATTTTACATGCTTAAAAATTCATAACAAATCTTCTAATTGCTCAAAACTGCTCATACTTCACACGCAAATCACTCATTGGGCTTCTGACATGTTACCCAATTTCTGTGATATTTCGCCACTGGGGGCGCTATTTTTGGGCAAAAAATCCAATCTTTCCTCAAATTTGGTCAAACTTCACGGCCACCCTCTTACTACCTCCCATGTCATGTATACCACATTTTGGGAATTTTCGTCCATGGGGGGCGCTGTTTTTGGCCGACGCAATTGCTCCAAAACGGGTTTTTGGTAAATTATTCCATAATGCTTTTCCTTCACACCACTACCTTGTGATAGTGCGTTGCTGTTGTAGACACTTATTTTTCCAACTCATAATCGCTCATGTACAGCATAGCGCCACCTTCTGACATGGGAAAAACCAAAAAATTTATTCTTCAAAAATCTATATCTCATCTTCTATTTATTCAATTGTCATCAAACTTCATACGCAAACTATTCATAGCTCACCTGACATGTATGCCAAATTTTGTGCACGTTCGCCCCTGGGGGTGCTGGTTATGGCGGAAATGATATTGCAGCTTCTGATTTGTCAAACTTGGCAAGCAAACTCTTTACAAGACCCTTATTGGGGCGCTTGCCATGGTCGACAACGCATGAAATTTGGCTCCTTTTTCTTAGACTGCCACCGCTACTGAGAACCAGAAGCCCAGATCCAGGTGGGCCTCAGGGCCGCTATAGCGCCCCCTAACTCGTTGTGATTTTGGCCTCCCGCATTAAGGTGCCTGGTTGCCATGGAGTTTGTAGTAGTGGCATGCCATTTGGTAGGCATATGTATCTCACTAAGCCGGACAAAAATGTAATGCCAATGCATTAGCCGCGCCCAACAGGAAGTGAGGTAATTTCACTTTTGTGCGAAATGCATGGCCACGAAGACGGCGCATCTCCTCCTAGACCGTTCATAGGAATGTCACCGAAATTGATACACATCATCTACAGACATGGCTGACAAAAGATACTAAATACGTTTCACGTAGCATAAACCGTTCAGAAGTTATACGTCAATCAATTTTCAATGCAAATTTTTACATGCTTAAAAATTCATAACTACTCTTCTAATTGCTCAAAACTGCTCATACTTCACACGCTAATCCCTCATTCGGCTTCTGACATGTTACCCAATTTCTGTGATATTTCGCCACTGGGGGCGCTATTTTTGGGCAAAAAATCCAATCTTTCCTCAAATTTGGTCAAACTTCACGGCCACCCTCTTACTCCCTCCCATGTCATGTATACCACATTTTGGGAATTTTCGTCCATGGGGGGCGCTGTTTTTGGCCGACGCAATTGCTCCAAAATGGGTTTTTGGTAAATTATTCCATAATGCTTTTACTTCACACCACTACCTTGTGATAGTGCGTTGCTGTTGTAGACACTTATTTCTCCAACTCATAATCGCTCATGTACAGCATAGCGCCACCTACTGACATGGGAAAAACCAACAAATTTATTCTTCAAAAATCTATCTCTCATCTTCTATTTACTCAATTGTCATCAAACTTCATACGCAAACTCTTCATAGCTCACCTGAAATATACGACAAATTTTGTGCACTTTCGCCCCTGGGGGTGCTGGTTATGGCAAAAATGATATTGCAGCTTCTGATTTCTCAAACTTGGCAAGCAAACTCTTTACGGTTTTTCGCGGGGACGCATGCCCCCGCCCCCCTTGGCCGCTGGCGCGAGGGCCCGTCGAGGCCGCTTGCGGCTTTAATTAGTGCCCGAGCCCTATGGGCGAAGGCCCTATTGTTCTTGTAAGAGTTCACTATTATTATTATTCTTCTTCCGTCTTCTTCTTCTTCTTCTTCTTCTTCTTCTTCCGTCTTCTTCTTCTTCTTTATTTTTCTCCGCTGTTGGGCCATTTTCGGGGCGCTTGCCATGGGCGAAAACGCACGAAATTTGGCACCAGTTCCGAGAATTGCCACCGCTACTCAGAACCAGAAGCCCAAACTTGGCCGGGGCTCCGGGCCTCTATAGCGCCCCCTAAGTCATTGTGATTTTGGCCTCCCGCATTAAGGTGCCTGGGTGCCATGTAGTTTGTAGTAGTGGCATGCCATTTGGTACGCATATGTATCTCACTAAGCCGGACAAAAATGTAATGCCAATGCATTTGCCACGCCCAACAGGAAGTGAGGTTATTTCACTTTTGTGCGAAATGCATGGCCACGAAGACGGCGCAACTCCTCCTAGACCGTTCATAGGAATGTCACCAAAATTGATACACATCATCTACAGACATGGCTGACAAAAGTTACTAAATACGTTTCATGTAGGATAAAGCGTTCAGAAGTTATACGTCAATCAATTTTCGATGCAAAATTTTACATGCTTAAAAATTCATAACAAATCTTCTGATTGCTCAAAACTGCTCATACTTCACACGCAAATCACTCATTGGGCTTCTGACATGTTACCCAATTTCTGTGATATTTCGCCACTGGGGGCGCTATTTTTGGGCAAAAATTCCAATCTTTCCTCAAATTTGGTCAAACTTCACGGCCACCCTCTTTCTACCTCCCATGTCATGTATACCATATTTTGGAAATTTTCGTCCATGGGGGGCGCTGTTTTTGGCCGACGCAATTGCTCCAAAACGGGTTTTTGGTTAATAATTGCATAATGCTTTTCCTTCACACCACTACCTTGTGATAGTACGTTGCTGTTGTTGACACTTATTTTTCCAACTCATAATCGCTCATGTACAGCATAGCGCCACCTACTGACATGGGAAAAACCAAAAAATTTATTCTTCAAAAATCTATATCTCATCTTCTATTTACTCAATTGTCATCAAACTTGATACGCAAACTCTTCATAGCTCACCTGACATTTAGGCCAAATTTTGTGCACTTTCGCCACTGGGGGTGCTATTTTTGGGCAAAAAATCCAATCTTTCCTCAAATTTGGTCAAACTTCACGGCCACCCTCTTCCTACCTCCCATGTCATGTATACCACATTTTGGGAATTTTCGTCCATGGGGGGCGCTGTTTTTGGCCGACGCAATTGCTCCAAAACGGGTTTTTGGGAAATAGTTCCATAATGCTTTTCCTTCACACCACTACCTTGTGATAGTACGTTGCTGTTGTTGACACTTATTTCTCCAACTCATAATCGCTCATGTACAGCATAGCGCCACCTACTGACATGGGAAAAACCAAAAAATTTATTCTTCAAAAATCTATATCTCATCTTCTATTTACTCAATTGTCATCAAACTTCATACGCAAACTCTTCATAGCTCACCTGACATATACGCCAAATTTTGTGCACTTTCGCTATTATTATTAGGCCCCGAGCACCGTACAGTGCGAGACCCTATTGCTGCCATGTGTCCATTTCTGTGCTTTGTCGCCATTGTGGGAGTAATGTCTCTTGCCGAGGAAGCTGTGGAAGGTATTTCGCGGGGACGCATGCCCGCGCCCCCCTTGGCCGCTGGCGCGAGGGCCCGTCGAGGCCGCTTGCGGCTTTAATTATTATTATTATTATTATTAGGGCCCGAGCCCTATGGGCGAAGGCCCTATTGTTCTTGTAAGAGTTCACTATTATTAGGGCCCGAGCCCTATGGGCGAAGGCCCTATTGTTCTTGTAAGAGTTCACTATTATTAGGGCCCGAGCCCTATAGGGCGAAGGCCCTATTGTTCTTGTAAGAGTTCACTATTATTAGGGCCCGAGCCCTATGGGCGAAGGCCCTATTGTTCTTGTAAGAGTTCACTATTATTATTCTTCCGTCTTCTTCTTCTTCTTCCGTCTTCTTCTTCTTCTTTATTTTTCTCCACTGTTGGGCCATTTTCGGGGCGCTTGCCATGGGCAAAAACGCACGAAATTTGGCACCAGTTCCGAGAATTGCCACCGCTACTCAGAACCAGAAGCACAAACTTGGCCGGGGCTCAGGGCCTCTATAGCGCCCCCTAAGTCGTTGTGATTTTGGCCTCCCGCATTAAGGTGCCTGGTTGCCATATAGTTTGTAGTAGTGGCATGCAATTTGGTACGCATATGTATCTCACTAAGCCGGACAAAAATGTCATGCCAATGCATTAGCCACGCCCAATAGGAAGTGAGGTAATTTCACTTTTGTGCGAAATGCATGGCCACGAAGACGGCGCAACTCCTCCTAGACCGTTCATAGGAATGTCACCAAAATTGATACACATCATCTACAGACATGGCTGACAAAAGTTACTAAATACGTTTCACGTAGGATTAACCGTTCAGAAGTTATACGTCAATCAATTTTCGATGCAAAATTTTACATGCTTAAAAATTCATAACAAATCTTCTGATTGCTCAGAACTGCTCATACTTCACACGCAAATCACTCATTGGGCTTCTGACATGTTACCCACTTTCTGTGATATTTCGCCACTGGGGGCGCTATTTTTGGGCAAAAATTCCAATCTTTCCTCAATTTTGGTCAAACTTCACGGCCACCCTCTTACTACCTCCCATGTCATGTATACCACGTTTCGGAAATTTTCGTCCATGGGGGGCGCTGTTTTTGGCCGACGCATTTGCTCCAAGACGGGTTTTTGGTAAATAATTCCATAATGCTTTTCCTTCACACCACTTCCTTGTGATAGTACGTTGCTGTTGTAGACACTTATTTTTCCAACTCATAATCGCTCATGTACAGCATAGCGCCACCTACTGACATGGGAAAAACCAAAAAATGTATTCTTCAAAAATCTATATCTCATCTTCTATTTACTCAATTGTCATCAAACTTCATACGCAAACTCCTCATAGCTCACCTGACGTCTACGCCAAATTTTGTGTACTTTCGCCCCTGGGGGTGCTGGTTATGGCTAAAATGATATTGCAGCTTCTGATTTGTCAAACTTGCCAAGCAAACTCTTTACAAGACCCTTATTGGGGCGCTTGCCATGGTCGACAACGCACGAAATTTGGCTCCTTTTTCTTAGACTGCCACCGCTACTGAGAACCAGAAGCCCAGATCCAGGCGGGCCTCAGGGCCTCTATAGCGCCCCCTTACTCGTTGTGATTTTGGCCTCCCGCATTAAGGTGCCTGGTTGCCATGTAGTTTGTAGTAGTGGCATGCCATTTGGTAGGCATATGTATCTCACTAAGCCGGACAAAAATGTAATGCCAATGCATTAGCCACGCCCAACAGGAAGTGAGGTAATTTCACTTTTGTGCGAAATGCATGGCCACGAAGACGGCGCAACTCCTCCTAGACCGTTCATAGGAATGTCACCAAAATTGATACACATCATCTACAGACATGGCTGACAAAAGTTACTAAATGGGTTTCACGTAGCATCAACCGTTCAGAAGTTATACGTCAATCAATTTTCAATGCAACATTTTACATGCTTAAAAATTCATAACTAATCTTCTACTTGCTCAAACCTGCTCATACTTCACACGCAGATCACTCATTGGGCTTCTGACATGTTACCCACTTTCTGTGATATTTCGCCACTGGGGGCGCTATTTTTGGGCAAAAATTCCAGTCTTTCCTCAAATTTGGTCAAACTTCACGGCCACCCTCTTCCTACCTCTCATGTCATGTAAACCACATTTTGGGTATTTTCATCCATGGGGGGTGCTGTTTTTGGCCGACGCAATTGCTCCAAAACGGGTTTTTGGTAACTAATTCCATAATGCTTCTCCTTCACACCACTACCTTGTGGTAGTGCGTTGCTGTTGTAGACACTTATTTTTCCAACTCATAATCGCTCATGTACAGCATAGCGCCACCTACTGACATGGGAAAAACCAAAAATTTTATTCTTCAAAAATCTATATCTCATCTTCTATTTACTCAATTGTCATCAAACTTCATACGCAAACTCTTCATAGCTCACCTTACATGTACGCCTAATTTTGTGCACTTTCGCCCCTGGGGGTGCTGGTTATGGCAAAAATGATATTGCAGCTTCTGATTTGTCAAACTTGGCAAGCAAACTCTTTACAAGACCCTTATTAGGGCGCTATTATTATTAGGGCCCGAGCACCGTACAGTGCGAGACCCTATCGTTGCCATGTGTCCAATTCTGTTCTTTGTCGCCATTGCGGGAGTAATGTCTCTTGCCGCAGAAGCTGTGGAAGGTACTTCGCGGGGACGCATGCCCCCGCCCCCCTTGGCCGCTGGCGCGAGGGCCCGTCGAGGCCGCTTGCGGCTTTAATTGTTGTTGTTGTTGTTGTTGTGGTTGTTGTCCTTCTAAGTAGAAGATGATGTTTCCACTCCATCAATAAGTTTCTTCTGGACCGTTCTGTGTGGTGTTCACGAGAACATTGGTGGCTGAGGAGGCCAATTCTCACCACACACCTTTTGCCACATTGGATCTTGCCACGTTTTAAAACATGTTTTAAAAGAATGTGTGTGTGTGTGTGTGTGTGTGTGTGTGTGTGTGTGTGTGTGTGTGTGTGTTTGTATATGTATCCTAAGGGGTTCAGCCAGCTCACGCATCATTGGGCAGAATGTAAAGGCATCCAATCGGGTTCCTCCGCTTGTTAACATGTGGGTGTTTGAGGAGATCGTTAATGGATCGTTAATGAGAATGTGAACAACCTCCCAGGACACAAACTGCCCAAGAACGTGGTGAGGACCAACTGGTTGGTCTTTATCACAAACTATCTGAAAATCAGTCTGTCACTCTGTATTGCTCTCTTAGTCAGTCTGTCTGTCTGTCTGTCTGTCTGTCTGTCTCTTTGTCTGTCTCTCTTTCTCCTTGTCATTCTCCCTGTCTAGTTCCAGGTCTCTGTAGCTCAGGTGTGTGTCTGAACTGTGTAATGAAATTGCAGGATTTATATTAGAGTGTGTGTGTGTGCTCTATAAATCACTGCTTCTGAACTGTATCTCTGGCAAATACCCATAAATAATAGTTAATCTACAGTTCACTCTCGCACCACTAAATGTAACCATGGCAACTATTCTGAAGAGTTATTCACCTCTATCATATCCATGTCTTTGATATTATTGTCCTGAATCTGAATTTTGATTTATGGTTGTCGTCTAAGTTTAGACTTTAGATTAGATTAGATTAGATTAGATTAGATTAGATAAGATAAAACTTTATTGATCCCTTTGGGAGGGTTCCCTCAGGGAAATTAAAATTCCAGCAGCATCATTACAGATAAACAGAGAAAAGAAATAGAGGAAAACTTCTAGATAAATTAAAATAAATTAAGTATTTACATATCCAAATATAAAAGAATAAGATATGGGGAAGAGAGGAAGGGGGAGGGGGGAGGAAAAATAAAAAAGGGGGGGCACGGCAGGAGAGATATTGCACTTTATATTGCACATTATATTGCACATTGTCCAGTATTGCTTATTGCTAGGCTAGGCTACTGCTCCTTCCTGTCCTCTGTCCTCCTGTTACCCCTCCTCCCCCCCAGAGAGGAGTTGTACAGTCTGATGGCGTGAGGGACAAAGGAGTTTTTGAGTCTGTTCGTCCTGCACTTGGGAAGGAGCATTCTGTCACTGAACAGGCTCCTCTGGTTGCTGATGACGGTGTGCAGAGGGTGACTGGCATCGTCCATGATGTTCAATAGTTTGTCCGTAGACCTCTTCTCTGCCACCGTCACCAGAGAGTCCAGCTTCATGCCGACCACAGAGCCGGCCCGCCTGATCAGTTTGTCCAGCCTGGATGTGTCCTTCTTGGATGTGCTGCCCCCCCAGCACACCACGGTGTAAAACAGGACACTGGCGACCACAGACTGATAGAACATCCACAGGAGTTTCCTGCAGATGTTAAATTGCTCATTGTTAAATTGTTCATTGCTGAGGAGTGTGCTCCCATCACCCAATCAGGCATCCAGCCAGAGCAGGTCATGATATATTTTTTTACCATATTAACATGCCATTGTGTGTCATGCCTGATGTAAAGACTCTCGTCTCTGCGAGCCTACCACACAGATTTAATACTTGTCATTTTTAGGGCATACCTAACAACATGTTTTCTTTCTCTCTCTCTCTCTCTCTCCCCCCCCCATCTGTCCCTCTGAGTTACATGTTGATCCTGGGATTGAGATGCTGGCCTCTTCTGCCCCTCGGACCTGCTTGATCCATCCTGGTGCCCTGTGTCTGGTCGGAGTTTTATCGCCCCACTCCTGTGAAGGACGGCCCCATGAGGACAGTTGAGGGTTATACCTGTTAAAACTGTTAATATTATAGTCAGGCTGTCTGTTGTTGCCCAAATGAGGATGGGTTCCCTTTTGAGTCTGGTTCCTCTCGAGGTTTCTTCCTCATGTCGTCTGAGGGAGTTTTTCCTTGCCACCGTCGCCACAGGCTTGCTCATTGGGGATAGATTAGGGATAAAATTAGCTCATCTTTTAAGTCGTTCAAATTCTGTAAAGCTGCTTTGCGACAATGTTTATTGTTAAAAGCGCTGTACAAATAAACTTGATTTGATTTGATTTGATTTAAAGGATGGCAGCCTCCTAAGGAAGTACAGCCTGCTCTGTCCCTTCCTGTATAAGTGATTGGTGTTGCAAGTCCAGTCCAGCTTGCTGTCCAGCCACAGCCCGAGGTACTTGTAGGAATCCACAGCCTCCACCTCGATTCCCTCAACCAGAATTGGTCGTGACCTTGGTCTGGACCTCTCAAAGTCAATGACCAGCTCCTTGGTCTTCGAGGTGTTGAGCTGCAGATGGTTCCTGTTGCACCACACAGCAAAGTTCCTCACCAGGCTCCTATACTCCTCCTCTCTGTCGTCACTGATACACTCAACGATGGCTGTGTCATTGGCAAACTTCTGAATGTGACACAGAGAAAATTGAAATTTACTAGAGAAATTAGAGCAGATAAAAAGACCAGATATAGAAACACTTTATTCTGATTTACACACACAGTTTATTAGCTGGTATTATTTAACTAGAATAAGATCAGACGGTGTGTGCACTACTACTGGTCACCTGGCCCCTCCTCCTGCCCAGCCCACTCAAGAGTGCTGTCTGTCCTGGTTCCCCATTGGTGGAATGACTGGTGGAGTGTTTAATAAGGCAAAGCTGGCAGACAAATTCAAAATGATGTGCAAAGACAAAGTCAAAAAACAGCCTAAGGTCAGGCGAGGCTCAAGCAGATTATTGGAGGAAAAACAAATAAAGTTAGGAAACCAGAGTATCAGCACAAATAACAATGGCTTGGTAAAGTCAAGCACAGGAACACTAAGTGTTTACTTCACAAAGTGTGAGTGAATCATCTCATCTCGTCTCATTATCTCTAGCCGCTTTATCCTGTTCTACAGGGTCGCAAGCAAGCTGGAGCCTATCCCAGCTGACTACGGGCGAAAGGCGGGGTACACCCTGGACAAGTCGCCAGGTCATCACAGGGCTGACACATAGACACAGACAACCATTCACACTCACATTCACACCTACGCTCAATTTAGAGTCACCAGTTAACCTAACCTGCATGTCTTTGGACTGTGGGGGAAACCGGAGCACCCAGAGGAAACCCACGTGGACATGGGGAGAACATGCAAACTCCACACAGAAAGGCCCTCGCCAGCCACGGGGCTCGAACCCAGACCTTCTTGCTGTGAGGCAACAGCGCTAACCACTACACCACCGTGCTGCCCGTGAGTGAATCAAATGTCCTTAAAGACTGAGCTGTGATTGTAAAAAGGTGCAGATGATTAGACTCCGGGAAACTGTGAGCGGTGAGGCGCAGGATGGTTGTTGTAGTCTGTGGCAGCTATATTTGAAGGCTGCTGTGAATTCTGGGAAGTGGAGTTTTGAGTGTAAGTGGGTGCAGACATGACACACTCATTAAGGTCAGAGACAACAAAGCTCTTGGAATCACCTGGACACTTGAAATTCCAGACACTGCCATTCAGCTGGATGACTAGCCTCATTCCAAGCCGACAGAGATGCAGCTCTGTGCGGTAAGACTCACAGAGGTGGTTTGTATATTTACATCAAACACAGAATGGTGCAGGAATTGCATTCTTCTGGATAGACTAGAAAATGTTGTGGGAGTTAAGGGAACGGCCCTCTCCTGGCTCAGGTCTTATTTAACTGATGACTATCAGTATGTTGATGTAAATGGTGATATTTCTCGACATACTGAGGTCAAGTCAAGTTTTTCGCGCTTTTAACAATAAACATTGTCGCAAAGCAGCTTTACAGAATTTGAATGACTTAAATTATGAGCTTATTTTATCCCTAATCTATCCCCAATGAGCAAGCCTGTGGCGACGGTGGCAAGGAAAAACTCCCTCAGATGACATGAGGAAGAAACCTCGAGAGGAACCAAACTCAAAAGGGAACCCATCCTCATTTGGGCAACAACAGACAACATGACTATAATATTAACTGTCCTAACATAAAGTCAGCTTCATTGATGTTATAAACCCCCCACCGACAGAAACCCGAGTGCAAAACCGTTCATGACGACTGCAGTCCTAAAGTCAGCAAGTCAATTGCAAGAGTCCAGAGTGTCCTCCAGGTGTGAACCCCATGTCCACATGGGGCCGCCCTCCACAGCAGTGATGTGATGAGAATCCAACCAGACACAGGGCACCAGGATGAATCAGGCAGGTCCAAGGAGCAGAAGAGGTCAGCATCTCAATCCCAGGACTGACATGTAACTCAGAGGGACAGATTTGGGGGGGAGGGGGAGAGAGAGAGAAAAAAAACAGGTTGTTAGGTATGCCCAATGTCACCTGAATAAGTAGGAACAGTATACATATTGCACTGTGTACAAGCAGAGACTCCGGCAACTATGACAGCATAACTAAAAAGGGAGAGCCAGAAGGTAACACAGGCATGAGGGAGCCCAGGGACATAAAGCAGCAGCCACTACACTGTCAACAAACTCGAGTGAGCAAGCGAGTGGGGGACTGACAGCATCCATACATCCCAGTTTACCAAAACACTCTGTCTGAGGACCCTCCAGATCTACACCTTTACCTCATAAACACCATTAACAAAAGGCTTGACTAAACAGATATGTTTTCAGCCGAGACTTAAACACTGACACTGTGTCTGATTCCCGAACACTACTTGGAAGGCTGTTCCATAACTGTGGGGCTTTGTAAGAAAAGGCTCCGCCCCCTGATGTAGCCTTCACTATACGAGGTACCAGCAGATAGCCTGCACCTTTTGATCTAAGTAGGCGTGGCAGGTCATGGAGGAACAGAAGTTCGCTCAGGTACTCTGGTGTGAGACCGTTCAGTGCTTTAAAGGTCAATAGTAGTATTTTATAATCAATACGAAATTTGATTGGGAGCCAATGCAGTGTGTATAAGACAGGGGTGATGTGGTCATATTTTCTAGTTCTAGTAAGGACTCTTGCTGCTGCATTTTGAACGAACTGGAGCAATTCTATTAAGCTGGTGTCCCTCATCAGGTTTTGCAGAAACATGCAACTGTGTGTCATCAGCATAACAGTGGAAACTAATACAATGTTTACGAATAATATCACCCAGAGGTAACATATATAAAGAAAAAAGCAGTGGACCCAAGACAGAACCTTGTGGAACACCAAACTTTACCTCAGTATGTCTAGAAATATCACCATTTACATCAACATACTGATAGCGATCAGTTAAATAAGAGCTGAGCCAGGAGAGGGCCGTTCCCTTAACTCCCACAACATTTTCTAGTCTATCCAGAATGGAATGATCAATGGTATCAAATGCTGCACTAAGGTCAAGCAACACAAGCAGTGAGACACATCCCTAATCAGACACCAACAGTAGGTCGTTTACTACTTTAACCAGTGCTGTCTCTGTGCTATGATGAGGTCTAAATCCTGACTGATACATTTCATGGATGTTATTCCTATGTAAATATGAGCATAACTGCTGTGCCACAGCTTTTTCAAGGATCTTGGAGATAAAGGGGAGGTTTGATATTGGCTGATAATTGGACAGCTGACAGGGATCAAGGTCAGGTTTTTTAATCAGGGGTTTGATAACTGCTAGTTTAAAGGATTTGGGTACATAGCCAATCGTAAGAGAAGAATTTATTAATTTTAGAAGAGGTTCAATTACTTCAGGTATTATCTGTTTGAATAGACGTGTAGGTAAGGGATCTAGTACACAAGTTGAGGCTTTTGATGCGGAGATTAATGAAAGTAATTCAATTTCTCTAAGGGGAGTAAAACATTCTAATTGCTGATCTGATACAGTTATATTGTTAACTACAGGGTCACTTACATTGTCTGACCTTAAATTAGTAGTTTGAATTTTTTTGTCAGATATTCTCAATTTTGTCATTAAAAAAATTCATGAAGTCGTTGCTACTACATACTGCAGGTGTGCATGTGTCTATAGTGGACTTATTCCTGGTTAATTTTGCTACAGTATTAAATAGGATTATTTTTGTTATCTTCTATTAGGGAAGAGAGATATGTTGATCTCGCAGCACTAAGAGCTTTTCTATACTTCAGGAAGCTCTCCTTCCATGCTAATTTGAACACTACCAATTTTGTTTGATGCCATTTACGTTCCAGTTTTTGAGTGGTCTGTTTTAAAGTGCGAGTGTCATCATTATACCAGGGTGCTAATTTTTTGTCTCTGACCATTTTCCTTTTAAGAGGAGCTACATTATCTAAGGTATGGCGGAATGTTGACTCTAAGCATTCAGTTGCCTGACCAAGTTCTGCAGGGGCTGACAGTGACCCAATCAAAGTTGATAACTCTGGGAGATCATTTATAAAGCTCTGTGCAGTAGTTGACATGAATGTACGTTTAATACAGTAGCGTGGTGAGGTGCATATATTATTACTTAGACATATTTTGAATGAGATGAGATAATGATCTGAGATAACTTCACACTGTGGAAGTATGACTATATTTTCAGGGCTCTCAAGTCTCATGCATTGAGCGTGACAGTCACGCTTTTCGGTCTTTTGTCACGCACTCCCGCCACACATTGTATTTCTTGCACTGAAAAAAATTATCATATAAATTTCTCTGGCGCGCCGCTATCACTATGGAAACCGCAGGAAACAAGCACGTCTCCCATGAGTCGAGCCTGCCACTTACCAGTCAATCAAATAAAGGAAAAGGGTGGGGCTACACAATAGTCAATCAGAAGCACTCTTGTATCTGGGTCGATAATGCAACAACCAATGAAAAAAGCATTGTTATCCCGGGAATTGTTCATGTGATTCTGCTACAACCATCTTCTGAAAGTTTTGTTCAGTGGACACCATGAGGATGAGCTCTGAGCATCACATGCCCCTTTTCCACCAAAGCAGTTCCAGGGCTGGTTCGGGGCCAGTGCTTAGTTTGGAACCGGGTTTTCTGTTTCCACTGACAAAGAACTGGCTCTGGGGCCAGAAAAAATGGTTCCAGGCTAGCACCAACTCTTTGCTGGGCCAGAGGAAAGAATCGCTTATGTCAGCGGGGAGGGCGGAGTTGTTAAGACCGACTACAATAGCAAGATCGCGAAAGGTTGCCATTTTTAAGCGATGAGAAGCAGCAGCTGTACAAATGCAAAGTCATCCATTATTGTTGTTGTTGCTGCTTCTTCTTCTCCGTGTTGTTGTTGCTTCGATGTTTGTGCCAAGGTTTATGCAAACGCAGTGACGTAACTGAAGTATACAGCGACGTAACTGACGTATACAGCGACGTAATGACGTGGCTCCCCTTAGCACCCTGAGCTATGGAAAAGCAAACTGGTTCTCAGCTGGCTCGCAAGTTGAACGAGTTGTGAACCAGCATCAGCACTGGCCCCGAACCAGCCCTGGAACTGATTTAGTGGAAAAGGGGTAACAGAGACCAGAGTAAGTCATATCCTGTTTTAATGTTACAACAAATTAACAACTTGTTTGACACAAGAAATGACAACTTGCCTGCTGTTAGAGAATGTTGCCCAGATAATTGGCATGGACCTGCATGTGGGCGCGATGCGAGTGCATCGGTAGAGCAGCCAGGAAGAGATGCAGTTTGGAGATAAAACCGATGCATCTCGATTTCATGTCTGTGCTTCGATAAAATCTGATCCATGTAATAGTTAGATGTTGTCTGCCTTTATTTAGAAATTTGAAACACACAATTATTTAATATCTTGGCCCACTCCTTGCACGATACCTTCCGGTACAGCGCAGATGCTGATCAGTAGCCAGTGGATGGGGGGGGGGGGGGGGTTTACAGGTTTTACAGAGGTGAGTTGTATTGTAACTGTTGAAATGATCCCCTGGAGAACAGCTCCACTTGTTCACAGGCAATAACAGATGCTTGGCAGTAATAATAACAGTGACACTAACGTGTTTAAAGCAGCATGTGAATACCAGTAAGAGTGAAGATTTTTTTTTAAATTTGTCATTAGTTATGAAAGACCCATTTGTGAAAGATTAAGTTTGTATTGTTCCAGCAGGCAGCACTAGCCTTTCTGGTCAGAGCTGTGGAGTATGCCATGGATAAACTCCCGTTGGAAGATGCTCTTCTGAAGCATGCGAGATTTATTGATGTGCAGCTGAGGGCTGAGTGTGGGGTTAAAGATGCCCTCTACTTTCTAGACAGCCAAGGGTTTTCACATAATGACTACATATTTTAAAGTTTAATGGTCATGATCACAAACAAATCTGTCTCTCACTGCATTCTACTCAGTCTTGTACACATTGTGCTCTTTTTAAGATACCAGGAACTCCTTCCTTTTCATGACCCAAAGGAAGAGGACCAAATAAGTGAAGAGTTTATGGAGTACCAACTGATGGACATTGCCATGCCCCAGGACCCAACATCCTTTGACTTTGAGGAGTTTTGGGGAAGAATGTCCTCAAAAAAGAACAAAGTAAGACATTTTTTGCACACAACATGACTTGCTCATTATTAAGATAAAAGGAAAACATTTAAGTAATAGAGGGCCTTGGTTTATTTTTCAAAGGTGACTGGCTTGAACCAATTTGGGAGGCTATCAAAGATCGCAACTTTGGTTTTGGTGCTTCCTCATTCAAATGCTGATGCCAAGAGGGTATTTTCAATGGTCGGTCTGAACAAAACCTCAACCCGAAACAGCTTGTCTCTGGACGGGACATAGGCCTCTATCATGACCCTGAAAATGGCTGGACTTGAGCCGAACTGTTTTAAGTGGGAGCCAACAATACAAATGATGAAGGACTCCAAAAAGGCAACAAACACAATAAACAACACCAGTCATAATCTCTCTCTCTGCTCTCTCTCTCACACACATACATACACTTATTCAGTATATGGAAATTGAATAAAGACTTGGTATTTGGTTGAATTGTCAGTGCCATGTGTTATCCTTTCTTCTGCAAGTCTAAGCAGTTATTAATAACACTAATAATAATATTATTAATGAAAGACCCCCATTCCTGCAACCCGTTCAACCGGCCCCCCCAATGGGGGGGGGGGGGGGGGGGGAATATGTCACTCTTGCCTGCATTCAAAACTTGAGAGCCCTGTGTTTTCCAAGTTTAACCCGAATGTTAGTATTAGATCGAGGGTGTGACCACCATTATGGGTCGGTCCTATGACATTCTGATTAATCCCGACTGAATCTAAAATGGACACAAATGCGGTTTTCAAAAGGTCTTCTGGGTTATCGAAGTGAATATTAAGATCTCTGACAACTAAAGCTTTGTCTAAGGAAATAACCAGGTCTGAGATAAAATCTGCAAATTCAGAAAGAAACTCAGAATATGGCCCCGGGGGCCTGTAAATAATAAGTAATGGAATTAACTGGGTAGGCCTATTTTTCGAGGCTACATACATTATATGAGTATGAAGAACTTCAAATGTATTAAATTTATAACCAGGTTTGTGTGTTACACCTAGATAATCATTATAAATAACCGCGATGCCTCCTCCTCTGCCAGTTAGACGAGGCTGGTGTATATAACTGTATCCAGGAGGACTCGCTTCATTTAATGCTATATATTCATTTGGCTTAATCCATGTTTCTGTTAAACACAGTACATTAAACTCCTGATCAGTAATGAGTTCATTAACCATTAGCGCTTTAGATGTAAGAGATCGAATATTTAATAGCCCCACCTTTAGATCAAAGGTGCTGGCAGCAGCTGTACCGTCAGTATGATCTAATTTTATATTGATGAGGTTACTGGAACAAACTCTCTGAATATTTCTACTTTTTTGTTGAGATCAGGGAACAGACACAGTCTCGATGTAGTGGACCCTGAGTGATGACACTGTGCAGCTAGCGGACAGTCGGTTTAGCCTGTTCGTCTGCTCCCTGGCCTTGGCTCTGGATTGTCAGAAATTAACTAGGCCTGTTCTGAGACTATGACCTATGCTGCAGGAAATGAAAGCAGCACCTTCCCGAGTGGGATGGATACCATCCCGCCCTAACAGGCCAGCAGTGCCCTCAAAATTAGCCCAATTATCTATAAAGCCCACACTATTTTCAGAGCACCACCTGGACAGCCAGCAGTTCAGCGACCATAACCTGCTGTAAGCTACATCGCCACGCCGCATTAGGATGGGGCATCATCCCAATGCGGGATCAGATATCCCTATAACCAGAGCTCTTTAAGGTTTCCCAGTGGGTGCATCACTAAGGAGAGCAAACCTGTTCAACACATGAAGCAGAGAGGAGTGGTGGTCCCATGGGCGAGCCTCAGCGGTAGCTTTGGCTCTATGCTTATACCGCCGAGTTGTCACCCATACGCCCTGCTGTCAGGTCTCTAATGCTGGAGTTGGGGGACTACTAACTCCACCTCGGGCATCCAGAAGCTCTCCTTCCATGCTAATTTGAACACTACCAATTTTGTTTGACACCATTTACATTCCAGTTTTCGAGTGGTCTGTTTTAATGTGCGAGTGTCATCATTGTACCAGGGTGCTAATTTTTTGTCTCTGACCATTTTCCTTTTAAAAGGAGCTACATTAAAGTATGGCGGAACGTCGACTCTAAGCATTCAGTTGCCTGATCAAGTTCTGCAGGGGCTGACAGTGACCCAAAGTTGATAACTCTGGGAGATCATTTATAAAGCTCTGTGCAGTAGTTGACGTGAATGTACGTTTAATACAGTAGCGTGTTGAGGAGCATATATTATTACTCATAGTTTGAACGAGATCAGATAATGATCTGAGATAACTTCAGATTACAAGCCACAGCCACTCGATTCCCAATCCTCCTGATCTTCTCTTTCAGCTAAATCAAAGATTGACAGAAATCCCTTTAAAAAGACCTGAGGATTGGGGAAACAGGACAGAGAAGTGATCGCGGCTCGCTGTAACTGCACGGCCGAGGAAGCAGTTTTGTGCCGTTAACTCGTGAGCTCCATTTTTGTTTCTGTGGATTGTCTCAATTATCTTATCTCTCTAGTTCAGTGTAGGAGCCCACTCTACATCATCCCTGTAAAGATCACTCAGACATCCTGATAAAGTGAAAACATCTCATCTCATTATCTCTAGCCGCTTTATCCTTCTACAGGGTCGCAGGCAAGCTGGAGCCTATCCCAGCTGACTACGGGCGAAAGGCGGGGTACACCCTGGACAAGTCGCCAGGTCATCACAGGGCTGACACATAGACACAGACAACCATTCACACTCACACCTACGCTCAATTTAGAGTCACCAGTTAACCTAACCTGCATGTCTTTGGACTGTGGGGGAAACCGGAGCACCCGGAGGAAACCCATGCGGACACGGGGAGAACATGCAAACTCCACACAGAAAGGCCCTCGCCGGCCACGGGGCTCGAACCCAGGACCTTCTTGCTGTGAGGCGACAGCGCTAACCACTACACCACCATGCCGCCCTAAAGTGAAAACATATGCATGCATTTACAATATGGTGATAAACAGTAAACAAAAAACACATGAGGACTGAAGCGTCTCCTGAACTGTAGACATTGTGAAATAACGGAAGATGGTGAGAAAAGTGACTTGCGAATCCAAACGAAATAAATCAGAGGAATTTACAAACCTCTCCTGAAGCGATCACTACAAACTGGAGCATTCTGCAACTCGTCTCCCTTCCATCACAGTGAATGGTTCGGGAGCCACTTTTCTCGTTGTCTTTTGGTAAAATCCTTTACTCCATCACTTCACAGGGAACCCGGAAGAAACTTATCAGTTTCACGGTTTGTCTGACTCAAGCAGAACAAAAACACAAGCATAGGGCATTTTCACAACTAGCAAGCAGCCCCAGCGATAGTAATGCTTTCTGAACAGTGACTTTAGCTGACCACCACTTCATGTCTTGCATATCTAAATGAGGCAGAGATGACGTCAGATGCAACCTAGCAATTGCCATGTTCTCACCTGAGTAAAGAACCAAGCAGAACACCTGGAATCCATACAAATGTATGTTTTCACACACAGAGAAGGCAATGAAATGAACACACATCACACAGTATTCAGTGTCTGAAATGTTTATTTAAAAAAACTAAAACTTTCTCCAAACAGGAAAGCTCTGAATTTCCTCACACAATCAGGGCCCTCACCGTGCCAGACCCTGCACTGAAAGTTAAACAGCTGAGATCCTGCCATGTGCAGGACAGTGCAGTGACCTCCCCACGGAGACAGGGGCAGTTTATCTGGGTGTGGGGAATTTTATTTGAATATAAACTTTGCTCAGTCTTCATAAAACATACGGATTTATTAGTGTCTCTGCGATCGCCCAGAAGAGCACAAGCACATTCGTCCTCGTTTCCTTAGGAAGACAGACAACGGTGTAGTCATAGTAACAGTGGCCACCTCTGCCTCCACCCACTTCATCGCATCAGCGTTAAGAGACATGCCCCTATTCCGAATCCGGCCACTGCCATGAGTGCCTTCCGAACTGTGGACTCGGGATCCTCGACATAAAAGAACTCCACAAAACCATCCTGCAACACAAACGCAATTAGAAAAACAGTTACACACACACTTCAAGTTATACTTGCACACAACAACATGAGGGCATAAGGCAGGATTGTGTGTGTTCTGAACCAGTCTCATCAATATACTCACCCAGCCGTTGTTGTTGATGAACCAGTGCTGCAGGTCTGTAGTGAGGTAGGAGGAGATTTGTAAGGCAACAATGTCCACACACTCCTCAACTTGCTCCTTCGCACAGTCCTGCTTCAGCCGCTCGCACACCACAGCACCTAGAGCCAGAACACTTGCGATGCGTCCCCAAGAAATCACACCATCGTCAAACACACCGCTCAGTACGGAGCCCACACCGTCCAGACTACTGTTCTCGAACAGCCGCCGCACCATGCCTGTAACGCACACAGTCAGTAGACAATAAATCATACAACCCTTGATCTAAAGCTTCAAGTTCCTGAGCTTCTATGTCAAAAAAAAAAAAAAAAAAGGTGGGGTACACCCTGGACAAGTCGCCAGGTCAATTTAGAGTCACCAGTTAACCTAACCTGAAAGTCTTTGGACTGTGGGGGAAACCGGAGCACCCGGAGGAAACCCACACGGACACGGGGAGAACATGCAAACTCCGCACAGAAAGGCCCTCGCCGGCCATGGGGCTTGAACCCGGACCTTCTTGCTGTGAGGCGACAGCGCTAACCACTACACCATCGTGCCGCCTATATTATATATAAAATAATAATAATAATCTGACCCCCCCAGGAATAGAGCCCATTCTTGAGGAAACACAGGACGACACACCTACCTCCACACCACAGAGAGTACACTCTCCTACTGTGCACTACTGCAAACTACACCAAGTGGTGCCAGTGGCTCAGTGAGACAACGGGACAGAGCTCTCCAACCTACGCTCCATCTACACCAGTCGACTACAGAGGAACGCTGCACCATCACCAGAGACCTGAGCCATCCAGGTCACCACCTGTCTGTCCCTCTACCACATGGAAGACACCACAGGACTATTAACATACGGACTATCAGGCTATGGAACACCTTCAACCCGACAGCTGAACCCGTACTCTCCCACTGAGTGTGTCAGTGTCTCTCTGTTCTGAGGAAAATAAAACAATATCTTTCTCTGAAATTCCCAGCATGGGGACAAATTACCCAGAATTCCCCTTAGTGTGTGCATCCAGGTTTCCTCATTTCCCTTTCATCTCCCCATCTGTGTGTGTGTTCATTCACGGTTTTATCTCTGTACCCTGGGCACTAGGACACTCCCCTTAAGCCTTGGTCACAACCGGCTGTACGTGCTCCTATGGCCGGTCTACGTACAAAAAAAAAAAAGAAACGCACAGAGGGCGCGCGTGTGACATGCTGATTTTCTAGCCGTAGACTGGCCGCAGAGGTTCTTTGTCATGTCAAACAAACTCTACGGGCGTTTACGTTTTTTCAGGTTGCAATACAAACTTACGGCCAACGCACATCTTTCTCCATGAAAAACAAAACAAAAAAGCAGCGATTTGGGAAACGCCAAAAATCGCACAGCCAAAAAAAATCGTATGTCCAGTTGTGACCTAGGCTTTAAAGGACCAGACTCGGTCTCCTCCTGTCTGTGTGTAATCTACTTTGCACTTCTGTCTGTCTGTGCAGTGATGTGTTCAGTTACTGCATGCTTTTTGCTCCCATTCATGTGCTTTATTTTCACCGTCACTAATGTGGTCATTTACACACACCTTAATCTTACCGAATTATCTGCCACTGCCCGTGTGTGTGAGAAAGTGCGTTGGTGCTTGATAAGCAGAGTTCTAGGAACCCAGTTTCCTCAAATAGATAGATAGATAAAACTTTATTGATCCCTTTGGGAGGGTTCCCTCAGGGAAATTAAAATTCCAGCAGCATCATTAAAGAATAAACAGAACAGAAAATAGAGAAAACTTCTAGATAAATTAAGTATTAATCAGACAGCAGTTCCACTTTAAAAAGGGCCTCAGTTACACACCTCCTACAGCACTTTACTCAACTTGTGCGCGCTCACAGCCGACAGCACACAGTTAAAGATCCTGTGTGCTACAACATTCAGTATTAAATGCTGTGTCCTGTAAAGCACAGAATATCCATAATGCACTTTAACATTTATGGGAAACCACGTGGGGAAATTCTTTGAAGTCCAGACTGTCCCTGCGGCACATAATGCCCGCCTCCTGCAACAGGATTGGCCAGTACTATCCGCCTGCTGCGTCATGATTGGGTAATTGTATGGCAAGATGAACTTCAATCGACACAAAAAGTACTAACGATATAAAAATAAACTTATGGAATAAACAGTGTAAATTAAATTATGAAGTCACTATTAAATAAAGGTTATTTTATGAGCCGAGTGAATGTCTCACTGAGTTAAAGTGCTCGTTCCCCTGTAATAGAGAATCCTGCACTGCAGTGTTTGGGCTTCTGTAAACTAACTGACAGACGCTGAAGAAACTGAGTAGCGAGCTGAATGTTTAGATTTAAACCCTGATGGGATTCAGTTCGAATAAAGTGTTCTGGATCGAATCCCATCAGAGGGTTCCATGTTTAAATCTAAACAGAGCAGCAGAACGGTTTCACAGAGCATTCTGAGAACCAAATGATTCGGAATCAGATCCTTCAGTCTAAAGACTGATAAGTTACTGTTACTGGGATCTGAAAAAGGCAAAATTACCATCAAACTTCGCTCAACTCGATGCTGCAGCTAAAGTCCCTCTCACCCCCGGGGCTAACGCACCCAAAGCCAACCGCCAGTAACTCCCGGACAGAGGCGGCCATGAGGCCCTGTTAGTGGGTAAAGCTCACCGGTGTATGCGATGCGGTGGTTGTGGATGGTTTTCCCCACCACTCTCTGCAGACTCGGCAGTGCTGAGTGCGCTTTATTCCGCCTGTGTTCCACCGGAAGGCCCGTGTGGGAGCGGAACAGCTGCCTCAGCAGCTCGTAGGTCTCCGTCTCCAGCTCCGGGTTCAGGAGCTCCTCACAGCCGCGCTCCTCAAGCTCTGACCGGCTTTCCACAGGCGCTTTCCCTGCATTAATCCCGGCTCCAGCAGCCCGTCCGTCGGCCTCCTCCGTGCAGCCGTCGAGCTCCTCCTCGCGTTTCTGTGAGAAAGTGTCCAGTGGAGCGCTTAAAGGGGAAACCCAGCGAACAGCGCCGCCATTCTCAAGCCCACAGCACAGTAAACTCAGCGGCGCGCTCCGCTTCATCACACTCAGCTCCGTCATGGCCTTATTAAGAATGCTGCAGCGCCTTTAAACCGCGCGGATCTGTACACAGAATAAACTATTTAAAGCTGCTGATGAAGTTTCCGCTTGCCGGAGCGCTGACTTCCCCCGAACAGCACCACAGCGAAACTGAAGCACCCGGGCGCGCGCACCCACTCAGAACGGGCGGGGCGGGGCCTATGACAGCGTCACGCATGCGTCACAGAACCAGAACGGAAACTGACGAATATGGAAAGGGCGCTGTCTGGTATTTAAAGCTGTTGCTAAGCAACTGAACAATTCCACCCAGTATCAGATTAGAACTAAATAGAGTTATTTTTTACAGACGGGTTAAAGCCTCTGACTGTAAATTAGACATATTGCTCAGAAACATCAACATTTCCCTCAGATGTGTTGTTCTAATCCTCAGCACAGCTAATATTACACCGGAATTGCATTTATTATTAACTACTAAAGCAACAAACATGGATTCTGACAGTGTGTCACAATTCATAAACCCCAGTCTGTCAAAATTCATCAATAAATACAGAAAGAAAGAAATGTTGTGCTCTGTATGATCTTGGCTGTGACAAATAAAATTTGAATTTGATTTGAATTTTGCTTCTTTTTTGCCTTCTCATGCAAAAATGTATTGATGTGTGCACATGTGCCATTTTGGAGGACACAGATGCATTCACATTATAGTTAGATACAACTCACTTGCAACGATGAATGTGAACCATCAAGATAGGCAAATCTGATCTGAGCAAAAAATCTGAATTGAACAGTGAGACTTGTAAATGTGAACATAGCCTAAGTGACTCAAATCTGATTTGAAAATATTGGATTTCTGTGTCCACACAGCCCTGAAAAAAAAATCAGCTTGGTCATATTGTAAAATATCAGATCTGAGTCACTTCAGCTTGGTAATGTGAAGCCTTAGAATGAGTGCATCGATATAAACCTGTGATGTGCAGCTGCACTATTGTCAGAGCTGCTGTTATAGAGAATTAATCAACACCTTCTGACCAATCAGAGTCCAGAACTCAACAGCAGTGTGGTGTAAAATGTTATTAACAAACATGATGTAAAGACGGCCAAAGAAGAGATGAAGCTCTCACATTTCAGAGTGTTACTGATTCACAAGCAGAAATTGTATAAGCTAATATTTATTATTTATTTTTTACACAGAGTCACACTGCGGCTCTTTCTGGAAGGTTTGTGGGATCCGTTTACTGGCCCAGTTCTCCCAGTAAAACAAGTTCAGAACCATTCCTGAAGATATTCTTCCTCCAAAGCTGCATCTGGATTTTCACAATCACTCAGCTCAACTCTGTGTGTGTGTGTGTGACTCAGCATATAGTAGTCAACTGATCTGCCTGAACTGCGTGCTCTCTCACCCAGTTCAACCTTCACCCAGAAACACACACACACACACACACCTCTATCACACTTTGTTGTTTATTCACATGCTATCTAAATATTAATATGATTCATGTTTATTAATGAGCAGTAGATGAGCTGTAGTGAATGAGTATTACACAAATATTCTATCAGAAATATTAGAAGATGCTACAGTAGTCTTATTAGTTTCCTGTGTCTGTGTAAATATTAATGTACAGTAATACCACAACAGATAAAAAAAGAGAAAAAGACAGATTGAGAGCTACTTGATTATGATGACCTACTGGATTAGGACACTTTTGTTGAATTTAATTATAAAATAAGACACAAGTGTTCCCTGATGTTTGCTGCATTTTACACCACACTGCTGTTGAATCCTGCACTATGATTGGTCAGAAAGTGTTGATTAATTTTCTATAACAGCACCTCTGACGGTAGTGCTGCTGCACATCACAGGTTTATATTAATGTGCTGGTTCTAATATGTGATCATCTCTATAATAACAGCTCGTTTACATCTATTACCATAGTTTCTCCAGTTAATCTCATTTTAGTGAACTTTATACTCTTGTGGTTCTTCCAGTGATGATATTTTCCCATGGCATTAGATTCAGATTATCTTTATCTTGTCCCTCGTACTACTCTGTGAGCTTTAATGAGATATTAAAACTTTTACATCCAAGAATGATATTGTGTAATTATTTAAAGATTTTTTTTAACCTGGGTTAATGATAAATATAGGGAAATCAGGGTCCAGCATTCTGAGTCTTATGCCGCTTTTCCACTACCAACTTGGCTGAGTTGGGCTGAGCCGTGCGGTGCTGAGTCGAGCTGAGTGGGGCTGTTGGATTTGCATTTCGACTACAACCGCGCTGAACCTTGCTGGCTGGAAGTGGGTGGACACAGGGGTGCAGATAGGATTTTTGAACTGGGGGGGACTGAGCTGTCAGCAAATGATTCCATTTTGTGTGTGTATATATATATATATATATATATATATATATACACACACACACTACCGTTCAAAAGTTTGGGGTCACTCTGAAATGTCCTTATTTTTGAAAGAAAAGCACTGTTCTTTTCAATGAAGATCACTTTAAACTAATCAGAAATACACTCTATACATTGATAATGTGGTAAATGACTATTCTAGCTGCAGATGTCTGGTTTTTGGTGCAATATCTCCATAGGTGTATAGAGGCCCATTTCCAGCAACTCTCACTCCAGTGTTCTAATGGTACAATGTGTTTGCTCATTGCCTCAGAAGGCTAATGGATGATTAGAAAACCCTTGTACAATCATGTTAGCACAGCTGAAAACAGTTTAGCTCTTTAGAGAAGCTATAAAACTGACCTTCCTTTGAGCAGATTGAGTTTCTGGAGCATCACATTTGTGGGGTCGATTAAATGCTCAAAATGGCCAGAAAAATGTCTTGACTATATTTTCTATTCATTTTACAACTTATGGTGGTAAATAAAAGTGTGACTTTTCATGGAACACACAAAATTGTCTGGGTGACCCCAAACTTTTGAACGGTAGTGTGTATACATGTTATTTCACCTCCCTCACTGCCATCACCAGGAACTACCTGCAGGCCAGGACAATGAGAACATTTTAACATAGCCTATGGAAATCCAAAGTTTACACATTATCATCACGCACAGAAATTGCAAAACTAGCTTTAAAACCGCTAAGTTCCAACTGTTAAACATAGCGAGAGGCTGGGCTATGTGTGTGTGTGTAAAGTGTAAACCAGTGCATCCTGACTTTCTTTTTTTTGGGGGGGCTTTTTTCACCTTTATTGGATAGGACAGTGTAGAGACAGGACAGGAAATGAGTGGGAGAGAGAGACGGGGAGGGACCGGGAAACGACCGCGGGTCGGAACCGAACCCGGGTCCCCAGATCCATGGTACGGCGCCTCAGCCACCTGAGCCACGACGCCCCAGCATCCTGACTTTCTAACTATGCCTGTGTGTTGCGTGAGCGGCAGTCAGTCAACAACTCTTCGCAAAGTTTCCTTATGAAACAATATGCTCGCTGAAATTATGGCAGGGAACGCCAGATTAAACATTAAAACTGCCTTCTGAGCACTGTATCTACAGGCTACCACCGAAAGAAGGAGGCTACCAGAAAGGCTTCTCTACTCCGTATGATTTTACTTTCACTACGACATTACTTTGAACAGACTATCAAAAAATTGCAAGGTGATATGATAAAGTAAGGCACAGTTTACTTACAGTCGGTTTTTAAAAAAAAACAAAAAAAACGATGCAATCGTTTTCTGCCTTTTGGCACCCTTCATCATGCCGTGTTGGGGTCCTGAACTAGGAGGCGCTGTCCCCGATATGCCTGTCAAACTTGTTGTGTGTAACTATAGCAACCAAGCTCGAGCTCGCAACCTGTGCAGTCTGCGCAGTTGCAACTACATCTGTACTGCTGTGCACCTCAATAAACCGAATGGTAATTAGTCTTTTGATTTTTCCGTGAGGTTTGCCTTATGAAAAGAAAGACAGCATAGACGTTTTTTCCTCCCTATAAGTGGGGGGGGACCGAACGAGGTGAATTTAAATCTGGGTGGGACGAATCCCCCCCGTCCCCCCCTCTATCTGCGCCCGTGGGTGGACACATTGGGTGGAGTTAGCGAAAGTGGGTGGAAGTCACATGATGTCGTTAGGCAGCGCAAACAGTGACATCAGTTACCTTTTAAGCAGTAGTCTCACGCCCCGGATAGTAAACAATAAACATGGAGGACATGGAGTCGTTAGTTTTGCTGGTCTTGGTGCTGTGGCTTGTTGTCACAGATACTGGCAAGAGCGTATAGATGAGGCGAGGCGCATAAGGCTTCAGAAATTCTCGTAATTCGTAATTCTTCTTCTTCCGGGTTTACGGTGTTTACAGATCCCAGAGTGCTCTCGGGGCGTGTGTGGGCATGTGAGGACACTCCTCCTCACCAATCAGTGCACAGGGGAGTGTCTCCTCACGCCCCTAGCCCCACTCAGCTCGGTTTGGCTCACTTCAGCCCTACTCCAAAACCGTGCGAGTTTTGGGTGCTGAGTAGGGCTGAAGCGAGCTGAGTCGCGCCACTCTGAGGTAGTCGAAACGCAAGCCGTGTCGGGCTGAAGTGAGCTGAAGTGAGCTGAAAAAGGGTAGTGGAAAAGGGCCATTACACACACACACACATCACTGATCACATCATCACTTCCTGTTTCCTTTGTGACACACATGTAAAACGTTAGACATGATGTCACTCATCATGATTTATTTACGTTTCTGTCTGATCTGTTCACCGTTCCCTCTTCAGTCTCCAGCGTTCTGAAATCACAGCTGAACACACCTCAAAGTCTAGTCAAACTTTTTGTATAGCACTTCTAACAATGGACATTACCACAAAGCAGCTTTACAGAAATGTATAAATTCCAGATATATATTGTAAACATATGAACTAATTTATTTATCCCTGATGATGAAGCCTGAGGTGACCGTGGTGAGGAAAAACTCCCTCAGACAGATTAAGGAAGAAACCTTGAGAGGAACCAGACTCAAAAGGGAACCCATCCTCATCTGGGTCATAACAGATAGTGTGATTATTAATAACTCACTTCTATAACTGTGTCCTATAGAGTCACAAAGTACAACTGTGTAACCAGGAAATTCATTATAGTTTAACAGGAAGTCTGTTTAGTTGAAGTTATCAACTGTTCACTGGTGGAGACTTGAGTGTAAAACTGTTCATGACACCTGCAGTCCCAACTGCAGAGCCACCAATTATCCTAACCTGTATGTCTTAACTGTGGGGGAAACCAGAGCACCCAGAGGAAACCCACACAGACACGGGGAGATCATGCAAACTCCACACAGAAAGGCCTCTATCGGTCGCTGGGCTCAAACCCCAAACCTTCTTGCTCTGAGGCGACAGTGCTAATGATTGCACCACTGTGCCGCCCAATTATTATTATTATTATTATTATTATTGTTGTTGTTGTTGTGGTTGTTGTCCTTCTAAGTAGATGATGATGTTTCCACTCCATCAATAAGTTTCTTCTGGACCGTTCTGTGTGTTCACGAGAACATTGGTGGCTGAGGGGGCCAATTCTCACCACACACCTTTTGCCACATTGAATCTTGCCACATTTTAAAACATGTTTTAAAAGAATTTGTGTGTGTGTGTTTGTATATGTATCCTAAGGGGTTCAGCCAGCTCACGCATCATTGGGCAGAATGTAAAGGCATCCAATCGGGTTCCTCTGCTTGTTAACATGTGGGTGTTTGAGGAGCTCGTTAATGGATCGTTAAGAAGAATGTGAACAACCTCCCAGGACACAAACTGCCCAAAAACGTGGTGAGGACCAACTGGTTGGTCTTTATCACAAACTATCTGAAAATCAGTCTGTCACTCTGTATTGCTCTCTTAGTCTGTCTGTCTGTCTGTCTGTCTGTCTGTCTCTTTGTCTGTCTCTCTTTCTCCTTGTCATTCTCCCTGTCTAGTTCCAGGTCTCTGTAGCTCAAGTGTGTGTCTGAACTGTGTAATGAAATTGCAGGATTTATATTAGAGTGTGTGTGTGTGCTCTATAAATCACTGCTTCTGAACTGTATCTCTGGCAAATACCCATAAATAATAGTTAATCTACAGTTCACCCTCGCACCACTAAATGTAACCATGGCAACTATTCTGAAGAGTTATTCACCTCTATCATATCCATGTCTTTGAAATTATTGTCCTGAATCTGAATTTTGATTTATGGTTGTCGTCTAAGTTTGGACTTTAGATTAGATTAGATTAGATTAGATTAGATTAGATTAGATTAGATTAGATTAGATAAAACTTTATTGATCCCTTTGGGAGGGTTCCCTCAGGGAAATTAAGATTCCAACAGCATCATTACAGATAAACAGAGAAAAGAAATAGAGGAAAACTTCTAGATAAATTAAAATAAATTAACTATTTACATATACAAATATAAAAGAATAAGATATGGGGAAGAGAGAAAGGGGGGAAGAGAGGAAGGGGGAGGGGGGAGGAAAAATAAAAAAGGGGGGCATGACAGGAGAGATATTGCACTTTATATCGCACATTATATTGCACATTGTCCAGTATTGCTTATTGCTAGGCTAGGCTACTGCTCCTTCCCATCCTCTGTCCTCCTGTTACCCCTCCTCCCCCCCAGAGAGGAGTTGTACAGTCTGATGGCGTGAGGGACAAAGGAGTTTTTGAGTCTGTTCATCCTGCACTTGGGAAGGAGCATTCTGTCACTGAACAGGCTCCTCTGGTTGCTGATGACGGTGTGCAGATGGTGACTGGCATCGTCCATGATGTTCAGTAGTTTGTTCATAGACCTCTTCTCTGCCACCGTCACCAGAGAGTCCAGCTTCATGCTGACCACAGAGCCTGCCCGCCTGATCAGTTTGTCCAGCCTGGATGTGTCCTTCTTGGATGTGCTGCCCCCCCAGCACACCACGGTGTAAAACAGGACACTGGCGACCACAGACTGATAGAACATCCACAGGAGTTTCCTGCAGATGTTAAAGGACTGCAGCCTCCTAAAGAAGTATAGCCTGCTCTGTCCCTTCCTGTATAAGTGTTTGGTGTTGCAAGGCTCCCTCGATCAGAACTGGTTGTGACCTTGGTCTGGACCTCCCAAAGTCAATGACCAGCTCCTTGGTCTTCGAGGTGTTGAGCTGCAGGTGGTTCCTGTTGCACCACACAGCAAAGTCTCTCACCAGGCTCCTATACTCCTCCTCTCTGTCATCACTGATACACCCAATGATGGCTGTGTCATCGGCAAACTTCTGAATGTGACACAGCTCCAAGTTGTAGCAGAAGTCCGCGGTGTACAGGGTGAAGAGAAGAGGGGCCAGCACCGTGCCCTGGGGTGCTCCAGTGCTGCTAATCACAGTGTCAGACATGATGTCCTTCAGCCTGACATACTGCAGCCTGTCAGTGAGGTAGCTGGAGATCCAGGTGACCAGGCAGGGGTCCACTCGCATCCTGTTCAGTTTGTCCTGAAGCAAAGGGGCTGGATGGTGTTGACGGCACTCAAGAAGTCCAAGAAGAGGATCCTCACTGTGCCATTTCCCTTATCCAGATGCGAGTGGGCTCGGTGTGGCAGGTAGAGGATGGCGTCTTCCACACTGACACCTGCCCGGTACGCAAACTGCAGACAGTCCTGGGCATGTTGTACCTGGGGTCTGAGGAGGCTGAGGAAGAGCCGCTCCAACATCTTCATCAGATGTGAAGTGAGTGCCACTGGTCGGAAGTCGTTCAGCTCGCTGGGCCGATTCTTTTTGGGAACTGGAATGATACATGATGTCTTCCAGAGGGTTGGCACTCTCCCCAGCTGCAGGCTGAGGTTGAAGATGCGTTGGAGTGGTTCACCCAGTTCAGCAGCACAGGTCTTCAGTAGTTGGGGACACACCTTGTCCGGGCCTGCTGCTTTCCTGGGGTGAAGCTTCCTCAGTTGACCTCTGACCTGGTCTGCAGTAATGCATGGAGGAGTCTGTGTTGAGGTGGGGGAGGAGGGGGCTGCTGTGATGACTGGGGGGAGATGTGTTGAAGGAAGAAGGAGAGATGGCTGCAGTGAGGGAGAGGGTGGGGGGGACGTGGGCTGGTTGAACAGATTGAAAAAGTCATTCAACTCATTCACCCTCTCCACTGTCCCCTCAATGACTCTGGTCTTTGTGTTGTGGCCTGTGATGGTTTTCACACCTTCCCAGACCTCCCTCATGCTGTTCTCCTTCAGCTTCTGCTCCACCTTTCTCCTGTAGCTGTCCTTAGCTTCCCTCATGCAGTGTTTTACCTCCTGCTGTGCTGCTTTCATTGCCTCCCTATCCCTGCTCCTGAAGGCGGCCTTCTTCCTGTTGAGGACAGCTTTGACTTCCTGTGTTACCCATGGCTTGTTATTAGGGTAACACTGTACAGTCTTAGTGGGGGAGACCACGTCTGCACAGAAGTTAAGGTAATCCGTCAGACAGTGTGTCAGCCACTCTATGTCCTCACAGTGTGGGCTAAGCAGCACATCCCAGTCCGTGATGTCATAACACGGACATGAGATACTCAGGGTGGATTTCATCCACCCCCCAGTGCCTTGCCACCAAGGAGCTTGCAAACCACCTCAGTGACTTTGGCTTGTGTAATGGACGAGTCCACCTCTGAGTCATCAGCCTCTGTTTCCTCAATGGAAGACGTGATGGTGGGATTCACTGCCACAGAGGTAACTGTAGGGGGCTGGTGCAGTGTGGATTGGGTGGCAGTCAAATGCAGGGGCCTCGACGACCTGATCCCCGAACACAACGGCTAGCTGTTGGAACGTGTATAAGTTAATATTTATTATTTATTTTTTTACACAGAGTCACACTGCGGCTCTTTCTGGAAGGTTTGTGGGATCCGTTTACTGGCCCAGTTCTCCCAGTAAAACAAGTTCAAAACCACTCCTGAAGATATTCTTCCTCCAAAGCTGCATCTGGATTTTCACAATCACTCAGCTCAACTCTGTGTGTGTGTGTGTGTGTGTGTGTGTGTGTGTGTGTGACTCAGCATATAGTAGTCAACTGATCTGCCTGAACTGCGCGCTCTCTCACCCAGTTCAACCTTCACCCAGAAACACACACACACATATAACACACATAAAACACACATAAAACGTTAGACATGATGTCACTCATCATGATTTATTTACATTTCTGTCTGATCTGTTCACCGTTCCCTCTTCAGTCTCCAGTGTTCTGAAATCACAGCTGAACACACCTCAAAGACTAGTCAAACTTTTTGTATAGCACTTCTAACAATGGACATTACCACAAAGCAGCTTTACAGAAATGTATAAATTCCAGATATATATTGTAAACATATGAACTAATTTATTTATCCCTGATGACGAAGCCTGAGGTGACGGTGGTGAGGAAAAACTCCCTCAGACGGAGCAAGGAAGAAACCTTTAGAGGAATCAGACTCAAAAGGGAACCCATCCTCATCTGGGTCATAACAGATAGCATGATTATTAATAACTCACTTCTATAACTGCATCCTAAAGAGCCACAAAGTACAACTGTGTAACCAGGAAATTCCTTCCAGTTAATTTCTAACAATCCAGAGCCAAGGCCAGGGAGCAGACGAACAGGCTAAACCGACTGTCTGCTAGCTGCACAGAGTCGTCACTCAGGGTCCACTACATCGAGACTGTGTCTGTTCCCCGAGCTCAACAAAAAAGTAGAAATATTCAGAGAGTTTGTTCCAGTAACCTCATCAATATAAAATTAGATCATACTGACTGTACAGCTGCTGCCAGCACCTTTGAGCTAAAGGTGGGGCTATTAAATATTAGATCTCTTACATCTAAAGCACTAATGGTTAATGAACTTATTACTGATCAGGAGTTTAATGTACTGTGTTTAACAAAAACATGGATTAAGTCAAATGAATATATAGCATTAAATGAAGCGAGTCCTCCTGGATACAGTTATATACACCAGCCTCGTCTAACTGGCAGAGGAGGAGGCATCGCGGTTATTTATAATGATTATCTAGGTGTAACACAAAAAACCTGGTTATAAATTTAATACATTTGAAGTTTGTCATACTAATATAATGTATGTAGCCTCGAAAAATAAGTCTACCCAGTTAATTCCATTAATTATAATTTACAGGCCCCTGGGGCCATATTCTGAGTTTCTTTCTGAATTTGCAGATTTTATCTCAGATCTGGTTATTTCCTTAGACAAAGCTTTAGTTGTCGGAGATTTTAATATTCACTTCGATAACCCAGAAGACCTTTTGAAAACAGCATTTAGATTCAGTAGGGATTATTCAGAATGTCATAGGACCGACCCATAATGGTGGTCACACCCTTGGTCTAATACTAACATTCAGATTAAACGTAGACAATATAGTCATACTTCCACAGTCCGAAGTTATCTCAGATCATTATCTCATCTCATTCAAAATATGTCTGAGTAGTAATATATGCACCTCACCATGCTACTGTATTAAACGTACATTCACGTCAACTACTGCACAGAGTTTTATAAATGATCTCCCAGAGTTATCAACTTTGATTGGGTCACTGTCAGCCCCTGCAGAACTTGATCAGGCAACTGAATGCTCAGAGTCAACATTCCGCCAGACCTTAGATAATGTAGCTCCTCTTAAAAGGAAAATGATCAGAGACAAAAAATTAGCACCCTGGTATAATGATGACACTCGCACTTTAAAACAAGCTTACTAAAGCTTGAATGTCTTTAAATTTTTTAAATGTAAATGAAAATAAAACAGAGTAAAATAAAACAGGTCTGCAAACCTAGTAAGGCCTGTAAAAATAGTCTTGACCTGGGACCCCTGAGTCTTTTTGTTAAAGACTCTGTAAGAAATCTTCGTGTGATTTTTGACTCAGATTTCAAACTTGAAAAATAAATAAATAAATAAATAAATAATGTAGTCAAATCTAGGTTTTTTTTTTCATTTAAGACTCTTATCAAGGGTCAAAACTTTTTTATCACCTGGTAATCTAGAAACTGCCATGCATGCTTTTATTCCATCCCTCCTTGATTATTGCAATGCACTCTATTCTGGTCTTAGCTGCTCTTCTTCGTCAGGGCTTCAACTAGTTCAAAACGCTGCAGCACGGTTCCTGACCAGAACACGCAAGTGAGAGCACATCACTCCTGTTCTTAAGTCTCTTCATTGGCTTCCTGTGCGCTTTAGGATAAATTTTAAAATTCTGTTATTTGTTTTTAAATCTCTGAAAGGACTGGTTCCACCCTACATAGCAATTTTTTTTCTTTTTTTGAATGCTTTATTAGAACAACACAAAACAACAAAGCCAATCATTTAAAGGAAATACATAGACATCAGATATTAACAGAAAGAATTTAAAAACAAAAACAAACAAGAAACAAAAAAAACAAAAAAAAAACAACCTAATGTAACCAGGGTTAATTAAACCCCAGGTTGTTTGTAGTTATTTATCTGTACATTACGTATTAATGTCCTAAGTGTTCTCTCAAATCTCACTTTATTAGTATTTTTCCATGAGAGGGGAGCAGTAAAAATATCTTCTCCTAAAAAACAGACCTGTGTATGTGTTACTGTCCCTTTAATTTGGTGGCAGTTGTTAGGCGCTGTTTTCGGTGAGCGGGAAGCTGACAGGAGTGTGTATCTCACCTTAGTGCCGATCTCTGCGAGTCCCTCTCGACCGATGCCTGGTGTGTGTGAGAGAGTAGATGCTGGAAGAGAAGAGAATAAAGAGGAAAACATGGAATTGAACTGATAAAAACTGAAAGTCAGAAGTCAGGAAACTGCAAGAGAAGAGACAGAGAGCTAGAAGAGACTATCGGCGTGCTGCAAGTTTGAGTAGGACGACGTGAATTGTAGTAAACGATTGATTTCCCGGTGAGTCACGATTGACGTTTACATTAGCATGCTAACTCGCGATCAGAGTGCTAAACACTGGGAATAACTTAAAAATTAGCCTTGAATTCTCTCTAAAACCAGTCGGGATAAACTCGAAACAGGTCCGAATAATTTATTAATGTCTGAAGCCTGTGTTTATGTGTTTTATGAATTTTGTGCTGCGATTTCATTGCCAGTTGTGAAACTTTTGATAGCCGCTCGGTGCAGGCTAATGTGGTGCTAAACCGGTGCTAGGCCCCGGTAGAAAATTCATGCAGCTAAGCTGACGAGAGTGTTGAGTTGAAAAAAGTGTTTTTCATTGTGTGAGCAGTGGATTTAATGTAATTTACATAAATACTACAAGCTGTATGCTAAAAATGGAGGTTATTTTGAAATGCTAAATGTGAATTCATGTTTTGTTTATTGAGTTATGATGAATATTACAAGTTCATGGGGAGAAGTTATCCCCTCCTAGAACTGCCACCTTATTGTGATGGAGGGGTTTGTGTGCTTGAATGATCCTAGGAGCTATGTTGTTGGGGGCGTTATGCCCCTGTTAGGGTCTCCCAAGGCAGACAGGTCCTAGGTGACAGGCCAGACCAAGAGCAGTTCACCAAAACCCTTATGAAGAATCGATCAAGGACTGTGATGTCGCCCGGTATGGCGCAGCCAGGGCCCCACCCTGGAGCCAGGCCCAGGGTTGGGGCTCGTACGCGAGCGCTTGGTGGCCGGGCCTTTGCCCACAGGGCCCGGCCAGGCTCAGCCCAAAGCGGTGACGTGGGCCCGACCTCCTGTGGGTTCACCACCCACAGAGGTAGCCGTAGGGGGCCGGTGCAGTGTGGCTTGGGCAGCAGTCGAAGGCAGGGACCTCGATGACCTGATCCCCAAACACAGCGGCTAGCTGTTGGGACATGGAATGTCACTTCATTGGGGGGGAAAGAGCCTGAGCTTGTGCGGGAGGTTGAGAGGTACCGGCTAGAGATAGTTGGGCTCACCTCCATGCACAGCTTGGGCTCTGGAACCCAGCTCCTCGAGAGGGGCTGGACTCTCCACTTCTCTGGAGTCGCCCATGGTGAGCGGCAGCGGGCTGGTGTGGGCTTGCTTATAGCTCCCCAGCTCAGCTGCCATGTGTTGGAGTTTACCCCAGTAAACGAGAGGGTCGCCTCTCTGCGCCTTCGGATTGGGGAGAGGGCGCTTGCTGTTGTTTGTGCCTACGGGCCGAATAGCAGTATAGAGTATCCGGCCTTCTTGGAGTCCCTGGGAAAGGTACTGAGAGGTGCTCAGACTGGGGACTCCATTGTTCTACTGGGGGACTTCAATGCTCACGTGGGCGACGACAGTGACACCTGGAGGGGCGTGGTTGGGAGGAACGGCCTCCCTGATCTGAACCCGAGTGGTGTTTTGTTATTGGACTTCTGTGCTAGTCACAGTTTGTTCATAACAAACACCATGTTTGAGCATAGGGGTGTCCATAAGTGCACGTGGCACCAGGACACCTTAGGTCGGAGGTCGATGATCGACTTTGTTGTCATTTCATCTGATCTCTGGCCCTATGTCTTGGACACTCGGGTGAAGAGAGGGGCTGAGCTGTCAACTGATCACCACCTGGTGGTGAGTTGGATCCGCTGGTGGAGGAGGAAGCCGGACAGACCTGGCAGGCCCAAACATATGGTGAGGGTCTGCTGGGAATGTCTGGTCAAGCACTCTGTCGGGGAGGTCTTTAACTCCCACCTCCGGGAGAGCTTCTCCCAGCTTCCGAGGGAGGTGGGGGACATTGAGTCTGAGTGGACCATGTTCTCTACCTCCATTGTAGACGCAGCTGTTCGGGGCTGTGGCCGCAAGGTCTCTGGTGCCTGTTGTGGTGGCAATCCCTGAACCCGGTGGTGGACACCAGAAGTAAGGGATGCCGTCAAGCTGAAGGAGTCCTATCAGGCCATGTTGACCTCCAGGACTCCTGAGGCAGCTGACGGGTATCGGCAGGCCAGGCGTGCTGCAGCTCGGGCAGTTGCGGAGGCAAAAACTTGGAACTGGGAGGAGTTCGGGGAGGCCATGGAGAAGGACTATTGGTCGGCCTCGAAGAAATTCTGGCAAACCGTCCGGCGCCTCAGGAGGGGGAAGCAGTACTCTGCCAACACTGTTTACAGTGCGGGTGGGGAGCTGTTGACCTCGACTGGGGATATTGTCGGGCAGTGGAAGGAATACTTTGAGGATCTCCTCAATCCCACCGTCATGTCTTCCATAGAGGAGACGGAGGCTGATGACTCCGAGGTGGACTCGTCCATTACCCAAGCTGAAGTCACTGAGGTGGTTTGCAAGCTCCTCGATGGCAAGGCACTGGGGGTGGATGAGATCCGTCCTGAGTATTTCAAGTCTCTGGATGTTGTGGGGCTGTCTTGGCTGACACGCCTCTGCAACATCACGTGGCGGTCGGGGACAGTACCTCTGGAGTGGCAGACTGGGGTGGTGGTCCCTCTTTTTAAGAAAGGGGACCAGAGAGTGTGCTCCAATTATAGGGGAATCACACTTCTCAGCCTCCCAGGGAAGGTTTACTCCAGGGTACTGGAGAGGAGAATTCGACCAATAGTCGAACCTCGGATCCAGGAGAAACAATGCGGTTTTCGTCCTGGTTGCGGAACACTGGACCAGCTCTATACCCTTCATAGGGTGCTTGAGGGTTTGCGGGAGTTTGCCCAACCGGTCCACATGTGCTTTTGGATCTGGAGAAGGCATTCGACTGTGTCCCTCGTGGTATTCTGTGGGGGGTGCTTTGGGAGTATGGGGTTCGGGGCTCTTTGCTAAGGGCTGTCTGGTCCCTGTATGAACGGAGCAGGAGTCTGGTTCGCATTGCCGGCAGTAAGTCAGACATGTTCCCAGTGCATGTTGGACTCCGGCAGGGCTGCCCTTTGTCACTGGTTCTGTTCATAATTTTTATGGACATAATTTCTAGGCGCAGCCAGGGGCCAGAAGGAATCCTGTTTGGGAACCACAGGATTTCATCTCTGCTTTTTGCAGATGATGTTGTCCTGTTGGCTTCTTCAAACCAGGACCTTCAGCATGCACTGGGGCAGTTTGCAGCCGAGTGTGAAGCGGCTGGGATGAGAATCAGCACCTCCAAGTCCGAGGCCATGGTTCTCGACCGGAAAAGGGTGGCTTGCCCTCTCCAGGTTGGTGGAGAAGTTCTGCCTCAAGTGGAGGAGTTTAAGTGTCTCGGGATCTTGTTCATGAGTGAGGGAAGGATAGAGCATGAGGTCGACAGGTGGATCGGTGCAGTCCGCAGTGATGCGGTCGCTTTACCGGTCTGTTGTGGTGAAGAAGGAGCTGAGCCAAAAGGCGAAGCTCTCGATTTACCAGTCGATCTATGTTCCGACTCTCACCTATGGTCATGAGCTTTGGGTAATGACCGAAAGAACAAGATCACGGATACAAGCAGCCAAAATGAGTTTCCTTCGCAGGGTGGCTGGGTGCTCCCTTAGAGATAGGGTGAGAAGCACAGTCACTCGGGAGGAGCTCGGAGTAGAGCTGCTGCTCCTCCACATCGAGAGGAATCAGCTGAGGTGGCTCGGGCATCTCTTTCGGATGCCTCCTGGACGCCTCCCTGGTGAGGTGTTCCAGGCATGTCCCCCCAGGAGGAGGCCCCGGGGAAGATCCAGGACATGCTGGAGGGACTATGTCTCTCGGCTGGCCTGGGAACGCATCGGTCTTCTTACCGAGGAGCTGGCCGAGGTGTCTGGGGAGAGGGAAATTTGGGCTTCCATGCTCAGACTGCTGCCTCCACGACCTGGTCCTGGATAAGCCGATGAATACGAGATGAGATGAGACATGGGGAGAAGTTATATTTAAAAAATTCATTTAAAAAATGGTAGTAGTAACAAAGTAAAATGGACACTGAAAAGCAGTAACTTTATTCAAATGGACTTTTATTATGGATGAAATAAGTAATTTGTCTGCATGGATGTATAGGCTGTTTTTTTTCATAGAGTCCTTCACTTGGGTCCTTGGTCCTCGGTTCATCTCCATCTCCATCCTGGTTGTTGCTCCCCGGTCATCCACACCTTCATCCACATCTTCACCCCCCTGCAATACTTACCATTGGACGCTCAATGTTAAGGGCGGTAGGACTTGAGTGCACTCATTTTATTTATTTTTTCTATTCATTTGAACTTTTGGGACAATTTACTTTTTACTACCTGAGATCTCAGAGGTTTTTTTTTTCTTTTTATTTTCTTTTTTTTGGTTCAAATCAAACAACAAAGGGTACTTAAAACAACTGTATACCTCGAATCCAACTTTGAGTGATTATGTACTAGGTACTGTTGATTTTTTTTTCACAGTACTCACTTTAATTTATTCACCTTTTTTGAGATACTGTGCTGCGAAAGGTCTTTATTGCTTTCAATATAACTCCTTTAAAACTTCAGTCTGTTGTTCCGTGTGTCATTGGGGTAGATATTGCAAGTCTGATCCGGTAATCAGTCAGGTGAGTCTCAGCGGTCTCCTCATCGGGTCTAGAATTAAAGTTATCCTTAATTTTCTTGTTTGATATTACACTGCCTTAAAGTAACAGGTGCGAGTAGGGGTTACAAAGTGGCGAGCCAGCCAGGAGACTGCTGTAAATTAGGTTAGATTCTACCCCAAATAGAGTCTGAGGAAAAAAACACTCATACAGACTTTAGAGTTGAGTTGATTTGTCGTGTAAATCATTGTTGAGAGAGACCATAAAACTTAAGTTTAATAAGTACCTGATAAAATGGATCTTTGCAACAAGTTTGATGTACATGGATCTAGTTGCCTTTATGTTATAGGCATAGATGAACAGTACACTGAAAAAGAGATAAATGACTTCTTTAATGTTAATGGGGACATTAAGAAAATAGTCAGAGTTCCTGACGTTCCAGATCAGCCAAAAGCCAGAACCCTTGTAGAGTACTCCTCAGAACGGGCAAATTTCAAGGCTTGATCCTGCAAACCTTGGGCATCTGACTAGCCCTCGTGATTCCAACATTACCTGGCATGTGAGAACCATTCGTGAGGTGTGTCAAGAGCTTGGGAAAGAGTTAGCCCAAAGATGCTTAGCTGACCTATGCACTCTTGCTGGGAGTAGTAAAGCTGGTTTTTGGAATGTGCTTCGGCAGGAGCTAGAATGTGTCCCATCAGACCCTGTTCCCCCACTGAGCCCTGATACTCACCTCCAGTTGTCAGATCAACACATTCCTACACCAAGTAGTGGCAGCAAAGCAACTGATGAGGGCCCAGCTGATCCAGCTTCTGATGATCCTCATCTCAGCTCCCCCACAAGTCCTCAGAGCACAATTAATCCACCTCAAGTCCAGAAGGTTATTGTTGAACATTTCATTCGCAGTGATGCGACACCATCTAGCTTCAGCCAGAGCAGAGTCCGGACCTTCTCAGGGCGACTTCCAAAGCCAAACGGCAAAGTTGATTATGATGCCTGGTGCACCCAGGTGGACCTTCTCCTCAGTGATGTTTCATTATCCGACTCCCAAAAGGTAAGATGATCTTGGAGAGTCTGCTCAGCCCAGCTGCTGACATTGTCAAGCCTCTTGGAACAAATGCACCACTTGCAGCCTACCTCACTCAGCTTGAATCTGCATTTGGAGTGATAGAGGATGGAGAAGAGCTATTTGTGACATTCTTGGGTTCAAACCAGAATTCTGGGGAGAAGCCCTCTGTCTACCTAAACTGCCTCCAAACCCTTCTTACCAAAGCCATCTCTAGGGGGAGTTTCACCTGCAGAATCAGATCAGTATTTACTCAGGCAATTTTGTTGAGGATGCTGGGACCAGAGTTTGATCATTGGCCTCCATCTTGAGCACAGGAAAACTAATCCCCCATCTTTCCCAGAATTACTGCTTCTATTGAGAACAGAAGAGGACTGGCAGGCTGCCAAGATGGACAGAATGAAAAAACATCTAGGAAGCACAATGGCTGCAGCACATGTTCATTCAGTCTTGAGCCTGCTGGTATTTGATGAGGAACCTATTGTCACAGTTCCAAAAAAGCCTGATGCAAGTTCCAAACTTGAAAGGGAAGTCGCAGAACTTCGGAAACAAGTTGCACAGCTAATACACAAAGAGAGAAACAAATTCAAATGTGAACAGCCCCCAAGCGATTCAACAAGGAAGGAAACACCCTTTCAAAGTGAAAGTTTATTAGCCTGTGTCACAAATCCTTCGACGCCCCAAACTCCCACTCAACCAAGACCATGGTTCTGCTTTAAGTGCAGAGAAGATGGCCACATTGCTGCAAATTGCACCAATAAACCTAACCCTGGCCTTGTACGGAAAAAGAACGCAGAACTCAGAGAAAAGCGTAACAGATTCTGGGCACGACAGGGATCCTCCGAAGCATCTTTAAATTTGTAGAGGCTCCTGCAGCAGGACAACCAGGAGCTGAGGACGTCAATCAGATAAGTCCCATAGCAATGACCCACAATGTGGAAGAGGAAATAGGAGTTAAAACCCCTGATAATGGGCTTCTCCACACCCTACCTCCTGGGCTGGTGGGCCCTCACTGTGTCTCTACAGTCTCTGTAGGGGACACAAGATGTCAAGCTATCCTTGATACCGGATCTCAGGTTACCACCATTTCAGAGACTTTCCATTCCAAACACCTGGCATCCTTCCCCATTCAGCCCATCCATCATTTGCTTGAGGTTGAAGGGGCTGGAGGTCAGTCTGTACCTTATCTCGGCTATGTTGAGGTCCCTCTAGCCTTCCCCGACAGTGTTACTGGTGCAGAGGAGCAGCTAACTGCCTTAGTGCTGGTTGTCCCCGAGTGTCAGTTTAATAGCCGAATTCCAATGTTGGTTGGCACAAATGTTCTGCTGCAACTCCACCAATGCAGGATGGATCATGACAGGCTGACATTCCAGAGGAGGTCAGATAAGTTTGCATTGCTTCTCCAATATGTTGCCAAAATACATAAAAATGAAAACAAACCTTGTCCTGTGAAGTTGCATGGGAGGAGCCCCGTCACCATTCCAGCAGGCCGCAAGCTGTGTGTGGTTGGAGATGTCAGGGTTGGGAAAGAAAATCCTAACACATCTTTTGTCCTCGAACCTCCAGAGTTACCTTCCCTGCCTGGTGGGCTGTTCCTTGAATGTGCACTCATGAACATCACCTGTAAGGCCTCCAGCAAGATCCCTGTCACTCTCAGAAACACAGCAGACCACAGTGTCAGTCTTCCTCCAAAGTGTGTCATCGGTGAAATATCTCCTGCTCACAGGGTAGTACCCCTGAACGCCATGCAATCTGTGGCCACTGATTCTCAGATGCCAAGTGAGAGGCTTGCATTCAATCTTGATGACTCACCTATGCCTGAGGACTGGAAGCGATGAATTTCAGACCAGCTGAATTCCATCCCAGAGGTTTTTGCTGTTGATGAGCTCTCCTTGGGTCACACAACTGTTGTGAAACACCATATCCACTTGCAGGACCAGACACCCTTTAAAGAGCGCCCAAGGCCAATACACCCCAGTGATAGGGAGGCTGTAAAACAGCACCTCAGGGAGCGTCTCGATGCTGGAATAATACGAGAGTCTGAGAGTCCCTTTGCCTCACCAGTGGTGTTGGTGAGAAAGAAAAATGGGAAGATTAGGCTGTGTATCGATTATAGGAAGCTGAACACCCGCACTATTAAAGATGCATACGCCTTTCCCAATATTGAGGAGACATTCTCAGTCCTGAATGGAGCAAGGTGGTTCTCAGTGATGAACCTCAAGTCTGGCTATTATCAGGTAGAGATGGCAGAGGAGGACAAGCCAAAGATGGTGTTTACATGCCCCTTGGGCTTCTACGAATTTAATCGTATGCCACAAGGCGTGACCAATTTGCCTAGCACTTTCCAATGCCTCATGGAAAAGTGTGTTGGAGACCTGCATCTGAGTGAGGTTCTCGTGTTTTTAGACAACCTCAGTCTTCTCAGAGACACTCGAAGAGCATGAGAAGAGGCTCATGAAGGTATTGCACCATCTCAAGGACTATGGATTAAGACTGTCACCTGAGAAGTGCCATTTCTTTAGGTCATCTGTGAAATACCTTGGTCATGTGGTAGATGCCCAAGGGGTCCACACCAACCCAGGTAAAGTCTCTGCTCTCAAAGACTGGCCTTGTCCTGTGAACAGAGAGGAGTTGAAGCGGTTTTTGGGCTTCGCGGGATATTATAGGCATTTTGTGGAGGGCTATTCTAAAATTGCCAAGCCCCTCAACGCTCTCACTATTGGATACTATCCAGCCAAAAAGAGAGGTAAGGCCTACAAAAGAGACCGGCCCAAGAACTATGTTCATCCTCGTGCCCCCTTTGATGCAGAGTGGATGTCTGAGTGCGAGTCCGCTTTCAGAATGCTCATTGACAAGTTAACATCATCTCCTGTCCTCGCTTTTGCAGATCCCAGGCTCCCGTACGTGTTACACACAGATGCTTGTTGTGAGGGTCTGGGCATTGCTTTTTATCAGGAACAAGGCAGGAAGCTCCATGTGATAGCCTACGCTAGTAGAGGCTTATCAAAGAGTGAGAAAAATTACCCAACTCACAAGCTAGAGTATCTAGCCTTAAAGTGGGTGATCTGCAAAAAATTCAATGACTACCGTACCTTTACAGTACAGATTTCATAGTTCTGACAGACAATAATCCGCTCAGCTATGTCCTTACCTTTGCCAAGCTTGATGCGGCAGGACACTGCTGGCTGGCTGCCTTGTCAACATACAGATTCAACATCAAGTATCGAGCAGGACATACTAATAGGGATGCAGATGGTCTGTCTTGACAGCTGCAGGCTCCACCTCAGGAAGATGACGACTTCATACAGGAGAAAGGGAGGATTGAGGCAATGGCAAAGTGCATTTTAGAGGGGGAGGAAAGGAAGATCCCCACAGATGCCATCTCTGCACTCTGTCATCATCATACAGTCATCTTACTGCAACTTCCTGTTCTTGTAGAGTCCCTCACTACGGATGCTTCATCAGTGCCTGAATTGTTTGCTAGCCAAGGCCAAACCACATTGCCTGGCATGATGAAGGAATGCTGGCATAAGGCGCAAAGGGAGGACCCATCAATTAGGAAAATCATCACCTTTTTGGATGGTGCACAGAAGCCCAGCTTCAAAGCTGTAAGCACTGAGGAGCCTGAGGTCAAATTGCTCCTCAGAGAGTGGAACAGGTTTGAACTCAGAGATGGCATCCTCAAGGGCGCAGATGGCACTGGGGACAGGGGGGGACATGTCCCCCCCAGATTTATAGTGACCACTATCAAATCAAATCAAATCAAGTTTATTTGTACAGCGCTTTTAACAATAAACATTGTCGCAAAGCAGCTTTACAGAATTTGAACGACTTAAAAGATGAGCTAATTTTATCCCTAATCTATCCCCAATGAGCAAGCCTGTGGCGACGGTGGCAAGGAAAAACTCCCTCAGACGACATGAGGAAGAAACCTCGAGAGGAACCAGACTCAAAAGGGAACCCATCCTCATTTGGGCAGCAACAGACAGCCTGACTATAATATTAACAGTTTTAACAGGTATAACCCTCAACTGTCCTCATGGGGCCGTCCTTCACAGGAGTGGGGCGATAAAACTCCGACCAGACACAGGGCACCAGGATGGATCAAGCAGGTCCGAGGGGCAGAAGAGGCCAGCATCTCAATCCCAGGATCAACATGTAACTCAGAGGGACAGATGGGGGGGGGGAGAGAGAAAGAAAACATGTTGTTAGGTATGCCCTAAAAATGACAAGTATTAAATCTGTGTGGTAGGCTCGCAGAGACGAGAGTCTTTACATCAGGCATGACACACAATGGCATGTTAATATGGTAAAAAAAATATATCATGACCTGCTCTGGCTGGATGCTTGATTGGGTGATGGGAGCACACTCCTCAGCAATGATGAGATGCAGATGGGACCCTTAGGCCTGGCCAAGACAATTCAGTTACATTTCACCGGGTCTGGGACATGCGACAGAATGTCTGATGGCCGATTCCCTGCAGGCTACGATAGCCAGTCGAGGTCCCCACCGTCTCCACCAAAAGATTTCCTGTTGACTCCATGTAACTCAGAGGGACAGATTTGGAGTGGGGGGGGAGAGAAAGAAAACACAGGTGGTTAGGTATGCCCAATGTCACCTGAATAAGTAGGAACAGTATACATATTGCACCGAGTACAAGCAGGGACTCCGGCAACTAACTATGACAGCATAACTAAAAGGAGAGAGCCAGAAGGTAACACAGGCATGAGGGAGCCCCGGGACATAAAGCAGCCAGCCACTGCACCGTCAACAAACTCGAGTGAGCAAGCGAGTGGGGACTGACAGCATCCATACATCCCAGTTTACCAAAACACTCTATGTCTGAGGACCCTCCAGATCTACTCCTTTACCTCATAAACACCATTAATAAAAGGCTTGACTAAACAGATATGTTTTCAGCCTAGACTTAAATGCTGAGACTGTGTCTGATTCCCGAACATTACTTGGAAGGCTGTTCCATAACAGTGGGGCTTTGTAAGAAAAGGCTCTGCCCCCTGATGTAGCCTTCACTATACGAGGTACCAGCAGATAGCCTGCACCTTTTGATCTAAGTAGGCGTGGCGGGTCATAGAGGAGCAGAAGTTCACTCAGGTACTGTGGTGCGAGACCATTTAGTGCTTTAAAGGTCAATAGTAGTATTTTATAATCAATACGAAATTTGATTGGGAGCCAATGCAGTGTGGATAAGACAGGCGTGATGTGGTCATATTTTCTAGTTCTAGTAAGGACTCTTGCTGCGGCATTTTGAACTAACTGGAGCTTGTTTATGCACTTATTGGAACATCCAGACAGTAAGGCATTACAATAATCCAACCTGGAGGTAACGAAAGCATGGACTAGTTTTTCTGCATCATGCAATGACATTAAATTTCTTATCTTTGCAATATTTCTGAGATGAAAGAAAGCTATCCGGGTGATGTTATCAATGTGAGTTTCGAATGAAAGACTGGGGTCAATAATCACTCCGAGGTCTTTTACTGCTGCACGTGAAGAAACAGAAAGGCCATCCAGAGTTACTGTGTAATCAGAAAACTTACTTCTAGCTGTATGTGGTCCTATCTACCACTATCTGTCCCCCCCACCCACCGTCCCTACGTAAGGTGCCAAACATAGGTAGAAAAAGTGAGGATTAATGTTCCGTTAGTTAGGCTAACTTACATTGCAGCACAAAGTTGAAATTGTAGCAGCAGTAGCCTTGTCTGTGATCAATCCACATTACACCGATTCAAGAAGGGGAAAGGCTGGAGCAGATCCTTGCAGAGTTGGGAAAGCAAGGTGTTCAATTTTCCACGTAATTCTCGGTTAATAACACTGCACAGCTCATCCATTTGATCGCAATGGTGTTTCTGCTATGACTAATGGTGCGTTCAGTTGTACTCGTAAGTTGGAAGTTTGAAGTCAGAAAAGCATTGAAATCTAGCATCTACCAGCATAAATGTTGGGGTTTTCGTTTCATTTCATTAACTGTCCATTTTTTTCTAATTCCATGTTCCATGATGTCCCATTTTTTAAACTGGGAAGCGGCGGAGAGATGGTTTTAGGACCTATTGACAGTCCCCCCAGGATTCCATGGGCCTTTTTTGTGATTGTTGTGGGCTAAAATGTCTGATGTTGTGGGGGGTTTTCCAAAAAATTGCAATGAAAGTTGCGGTGTTTTTTAGGTTTTTGTTGCAATTACATTGCGGGAGGAAGTGAAAGTTGCGAGAAATTGTTGTGATTCTCTCTTTTTGTGATTAAAATTGAGTGATATGTTAAATATTATTACTGAAAAACTATTGATTAAAAAACAAAGACACTGAGAAATGGTCCTATAAACAACTTTACCAATATAAAAGATTACCAGAACTACAAAAATGCAGAAAAATAGGCTTTACTTATCCAAATGCACCTGTTGGTTCGAAAGTTAAAGTGCATAGAACCTCACAGCACAACATGAAGTTACCTTAAAATATAATATAAATGCCTCAGCTTTCATGTAAGAAAAAAAAAAACTATTAAAACTAGTACTGTGTGCAGGCAGTCTCTCCTGAAGACTAAATTAAACAATAATTATAAACTAATAAAATAAATGGCTCAGGCTTCATAGAAGAAAAAAAAGCAATTTGAACAGAATCTTACAGTATGATGCTGAAGCTGCCTAAACAATGGAAAATAAAATACCATTTTGGCAAAAATGTTGGCATCCATTAATTTCTTGTATTAAGTAAAAAAATAATGTAAAGTGCACACAATGTTGCCAGATACTGCTGATGTTTTCTATCCCAAAATATGTTCAAAACCCACCAAAAGGCACTCAAAACCGCCCATTTGGGAGGTAAACCGCCCAATCTGGCAACACTGCTCGCTAGTTTGTCGACGTCACCTCAAGACGACGCCAACGATTGGTCAAATTTGCGGGAAAGTTGCGGTGATTGGATATAATTGCAACACCGCCCTGAATTTGTGGGGATTGGTTGAATTTGCAAATCGCAACATCGCGAAATCCTGGAGGGTCTGACTGAGTCTGCTTCTAGACGGTAAATTTGTTTGGCTGCAGAGGGAAATTTTTTTTCTATCTATTTTGTTTATTGGAAAAAAAATACTTTTTATTTTTATTTGTGTGAATCTGTTGTTCAAGTGTTTATACTTCTGTTTTCATACACATTTTATGTTTCTAATCATTTACATGAAGGCACGAGTGTGAATCATTTCAATTTTATTTTGTTATTAATTTTTGGACATTCCCTTTTTGTTAGAAGTTACAGTTAAAGTTTCTGTGATGAGATTCTTCATCCTGCTGAGATCAGCAAATGTTTAAATAAAACATGCAGAAGACATGAAGTTTTGGAGCGTGATTAACATACCAGACAAATAACAATTTGATCATGTATGGCTAGTGTTGACCAGGTAGGCCTTTGTCTACCAATGTTCATTCAGTTAGAAAACTCACAATTCTAATGTATATTGAAGCTTCAGTACATACATACATGGAATCAT